>NW_027634834.1:0-56365 GCF_949748355.1 Melanostigma gelatinosum | reverse complement strand
TTTTTTTAGTTACTTTGGAAAAAAAAATATTTTTTTAGTTACTTTGGAAAAAAAAATATTTTTTTTAGTTACTTTGGAAAAAAAAATATTTTTTTAGTTACTTTGGAAAAAAAATTATTTTTTTAGTTACTTTGGAAAAAAAAATATTTTTTTAGTTACTTTGGAAAAAAAAATATTTTTTTAGTTACTTTGGAAAAAAAATATTTTTTTAGTTACTTTGGAAAAAAAAATATTTTTTTAGTTACTTTGGAAAAAAAATTATTTTTTTAGTTACTTTGGAAAAAAAAATATTTTTTTAGTTACTTTGGAAAAAAAATTATTTTTTTAGTTACTTTGGAAAAAAAAATATTTTTTTAGTTACTTTGGAAAAAAAAAGAATTTTTTAGTTACTTTGGAAAAAAAAATATTTTTTTAGTTACTTTGGAAAAAAAAAAGAATTTTTTAGTTACTTTGGAAAAATAAAAAATTTTTTAGTTTCTTTGGAAAAAAAAAATTTTTTTTAGTTACTTTGGAAAAAAAAATTTTTTTTTAGTTTCTTTGGAAAAAAAATTTTTTTTTAGTTACTTTGGAAAAAAAAATATTTTTTTAGTTACTTTGGAAAAAAAATATTTTTTTAGTTACTTTGGAAAAAAAAATATTTTTTTAGTTACTTTGGAAAAAAAATATTTTTTTAGTTACTTTGGAAAAAAATATATTTTTTTAGTTACTTTGGAAAAAAAAATATTTTTTTAGTTACTTTGGAAAAAAAAATATTTTTTTAGTTACTTTGGAAAAAAAATATTTTTTTAGTTACTTTGGAAAAAAAAAAATTTTTTAGTTACTTTGGAAAAAAAAATATTTTTTTAGTTACTTTGGAAAAAAATTATTTTTTTAGTTACTTTGGAAAAAAAAATATTTTTTTAGTTACTTTGGAAAAAAAAAAATTTTTTAGTTACTTTGGAAAAAAAAAAATTTTTTTAGTTACTTTGGAAAAAAAAAATTTTTTAGTTACTTTGGAAAAAAAAATTTTTTTTTAGTTTCTTTGGAAAAAAAATTTTTTTTTAGTTACTTTGGAAATTTTTTTTTTTTTTTAGTTACTTTGGAAAAAAAATATTTTTTTAGTTACTTTGGAAAAAAATTATTTTTTTAGTTACTTTGGAAAAAAAAATGTTTTAGTTACTTTGGAAAAAAAAATATTTTTTTAGTTACTTTGGAAAAAAAATTTTTTTTTTAGTTTCTTTGGAAAAAAAAAAATTTTTAGTTACTTTGGAAAAAAAAAAAATTTTTTAGTTTCTTTGGAAAATTTTTTTTTTTTTTAGTTACTTTGGAAAAAAAAAATTTTTTTTAGTTTCTTTGGAAAAAAATATATTTTTTTAGTTACTTTGGAAAAAAAAATATTTTTTTAGTTACTTTGGAAAAAAAAATATTTTTTTTAGTTACTTTGGAAAAAAAAATATTTTTTTAGTTACTTTGGAAAAAAAATTATTTTTTTAGTTACTTTGGAAAAAAAAATATTTTTTTTAGTTACTTTGGAAAAAAAAATATTTTTTTAGTTACTTTGGAAAAAAAATTATTTTTTTAGTTACTTTGGAAAAAAAAATATTTTTTTAGTTACTTTGGAAAAAAAAATATTTTTTTAGTTACTTTGGAAAAAAAATATTTTTTTAGTTACTTTGGAAAAAAAAATTTTTTTTAGTTACTTTGGAAAAAAAATTATTTTTTTAGTTACTTTGGAAAAAAAAATATTTTTTTAGTTACTTTGGAAAAAAAATTATTTTTTTAGTTACTTTGGAAAAAAAAATATTTTTTTAGTTACTTTGGAAAAAAAAAAGAATTTTTTAGTTACTTTGGAAAAAAAATATTTTTTTAGTTACTTTGGAAAAAAAAAAGAATTTTTTAGTTACTTTGGAAAAATAAAAATTTTTTTAGTTTCTTTGGAAAAAAAAAAATTTTTTTAGTTACTTTGGAAAAAAATTTTTTTTTTAGTTTCTTTGGAAAAAAAATTTTTTTTTTAGTTACTTTGGAAAAAAAAATATTTTTTTAGTTACTTTGGAAAAAAAAATATTTTTTTAGTTACTTTGGAAAAAAAAATATTTTTTTAGTTACTTTGGAAAAAAAATATTTTTTTAGTTACTTTGGAAAAAAATATATTTTTTTAGTTACTTTGGAAAAAAAAATATTTTTTTAGTTACTTTGGAAAAAAAAATATTTTTTTAGTTACTTTGGAAAAAAAATATTTTTTTAGTTACTTTGGAAAAAAAAAAAAATTTTTAGTTACTTTGGAAAAAAAAAAATTTTTTAGTTACTTTGGAAAAAAAATTTTTTTTTAGTTACTTTGGAAAAAAAAATATTTTTTTAGTTACTTTGGGAAAAAAAATATTTTTTTAGTTACTTTGGAAAAAAAAATATTTTTTTAGTTACTTTGGAAAAAAAAATATTTTTTTAGTTACTTTGGAAAAAAAAATATTTTTTTAGTTACTTTGGAAAAAAAATTATTTTTTTAGTTACTTTGGAAAAAAAAAATTGTTAGTTACTTTGGAAAAAAAATATTTTTTTAGTTTCTTTGGAAAAAAAAATTTTTTTTAGTTACTTTGGAAAAAAAATATTTTTTTAGTTTCTTTGGAAAAAAAATTATTTTTTTAGTTACTTTGGAAAAAAAAATATTTTTTTAGTTACTTTGGAAAAAAAAATATTTTTTTAGTTACTTTGGAAAAAAAATATTTTTTTAGTTACTTTGGAAAAAAAAATATTTTTTTAGTTACTTTGGAAAAAAATATTTTTTTAGTTACTTTGGAAAAAAAATATTTTTTTAGTTACTTTGGAAAAAAAAATATTTTTTTAGTTACTTTGGAAAAAAAAATATTTTTTTAGTTACTTTGGAAAAAAAATATTTTTTTAGTTACTTTGGAAAAAAAATATTTTTTTAGTTACTTTGGAAAAAAAAATATTTTTTTAGTTACTTTGGAAAAAAAAATATTTTTTTAGTTACTTTGGAAAAAAAAATATTTTTTTAGTTACTTTGGAAAAAAAATATTTTTTTAGTTACTTTGGAAAAAAAATATTTTTTTAGTTACTTTGGAAAAAAATATATTTTTTTAGTTACTTTGGAAAAAAAAATATTTTTTTAGTTACTTTGGAAAAAAAATATTTTTTTAGTTACTTTGGAAAAAAAATATTTTTTTAGTTACTTTGGAAAAAAAAAAATTTTTTAGTTACTTTGGAAAAAAAAATATTTTTTTAGTTACTTTGGAAAAAAAATTATTTTTTTAGTTACTTTGGAAAAAAAAATATTTTTTTAGTTACTTTGGAAAAAAAAAAATTTTTTAGTTACTTTGGAAAAAAAAAATTTTTTTAGTTACTTTGGAAAAAAAAAATTTTTTAGTTACTTTGGAAAAAAAATTTTTTTTTAGTTTCTTTGGAAAAAAAATTTTTTTTTAGTTACTTTGGAAATTTTTTTTTTTTTTTAGTTACTTTGGAAAAAAAATATTTTTTTAGTTACTTTGGAAAAAAAATTATTTTTTTAGTTACTTTGGAAAAAAAAATGTTTTAGTTACTTTGGAAAAAAAAATATTTTTTTAGTTACTTTGGAAAAAAAATTTTTTTTTTAGTTTCTTTGGAAAAAAAAAATTTTTAGTTACTTTGGAAAAAAAAAAAAATTTTTAGTTTCTTTGGAAAATTTTTTTTTTTTTTAGTTACTTTGGAAAAAAAAAATTTTTTTTAGTTTCTTTGGAAAAAAATATATTTTTTTAGTTACTTTGGAAAAAAAAATATTTTTTTAGTTACTTTGGAAAAAAAAATATTTTTTTTAGTTACTTTGGAAAAAAAAATATTTTTTTAGTTACTTTGGAAAAAAAATTATTTTTTTAGTTACTTTGGAAAAAAAAAATATTTTTTTTAGTTACTTTGGAAAAAAAAATATTTTTTTAGTTACTTTGGAAAAAAAATTATTTTTTTAGTTACTTTGGAAAAAAAAATATTTTTTTAGTTACTTTGGAAAAAAAAATATTTTTTTAGTTACTTTGGAAAAAAAATATTTTTTTAGTTACTTTGGAAAAAAAAAATTTTTTTTAGTTACTTTGGAAAAAAAATTATTTTTTTAGTTACTTTGGAAAAAAAAATATTTTTTTAGTTACTTTGGAAAAAAAATTATTTTTTTAGTTACTTTGGAAAAAAAATATTTTTTTAGTTACTTTGGAAAAAAAAAAGAATTTTTTAGTTACTTTGGAAAAAAAAATATTTTTTTAGTTACTTTGGAAAAAAAAAAGAATTTTTTAGTTACTTTGGAAAAATAAAAATTTTTTAGTTTCTTTGGAAAAAAAAAAATTTTTTTAGTTACTTTGGAAAAAAAAATTTTTTTTAGTTTCTTTGGAAAAAAAATTTTTTTTTTAGTTACTTTGGAAAAAAAAATATTTTTTTAGTTACTTTGGAAAAAAAAATATTTTTTTAGTTACTTTGGAAAAAAAAATATTTTTTTAGTTACTTTGGAAAAAAAATATTTTTTTAGTTACTTTGGAAAAAAATATATTTTTTTAGTTACTTTGGAAAAAAAAATATTTTTTTAGTTACTTTGGAAAAAAAAATATTTTTTTAGTTACTTTGGAAAAAAAATATTTTTTTAGTTACTTTGGAAAAAAAAAAAAATTTTTAGTTACTTTGGAAAAAAAAAAATTTTTTAGTTACTTTGGAAAAAAAATTTTTTTTTAGTTACTTTGGAAAAAAAATATTTTTTTAGTTACTTTGGGAAAAAAAATATTTTTTTAGTTACTTTGGAAAAAAAAATATTTTTTTAGTTACTTTGGAAAAAAAAATATTTTTTTAGTTACTTTGGAAAAAAAAATATTTTTTTAGTTACTTTGGAAAAAAAATTATTTTTTTAGTTACTTTGGAAAAAAAAAAATTGTTAGTTACTTTGGAAAAAAAAATATTTTTTTAGTTTCTTTGGAAAAAAAAATTTTTTTTAGTTACTTTGGAAAAAAAATATTTTTTTAGTTTCTTTGGAAAAAAAATTATTTTTTTAGTTACTTTGGAAAAAAAAATATTTTTTTAGTTACTTTGGAAAAAAAAATATTTTTTTAGTTACTTTGGAAAAAAAATATTTTTTTAGTTACTTTGGAAAAAAAAATATTTTTTTAGTTACTTTGGAAAAAAAATATTTTTTTAGTTACTTTGGAAAAAAAAATATTTTTTTAGTTACTTTGGAAAAAAAATATTTTTTTAGTTACTTTGGAAAAAAAAATATTTTTTTAGTTACTTTGGAAAAAAAAATATTTTTTTAGTTACTTTGGAAAAAAAAATATTTTTTTAGTTACTTTGGAAAAAAAAATATTTTTTTAGTTACTTTGGAAAAAAAAATATTTTTTTAGTTACTTTGGAAAAAAAAATATTTTTTTAGTTACTTTGGAAAAAAAAAAATTTTTTTAGTTACTTTGGAAAAAAAATATTTTTTTAGTTACTTGGAAAAAAAAATATTTTTTTAGTTACTTTGAAAAAAAAATATTTTTTTAGTTACTTTGGAAAAAAAAATATTTTTTTAGTTACTTTGGAAAAAAAAAATTGTTAGTTACTTTGGAAAAAAAAATATTTTTTTAGTTTCTTTGGAAAAAAAAAATTTTTTTTAGTTACTTTGGAAAAAAAAATATTTTTTTAGTTTCTTTGGAAAAAAAATTATTTTTTAGTTACTTTGGAAAAAAAAATATTTTTTTAGTTACTTTGGAAAAAAATATATTTTTTTAGTTACTTTGGAAAAAAAATATTTTTTTAGTTACTTTGGAAAAAAAAATATTTTTTTAGTTACTTTGGAAAAAAAATATTTTTTTAGTTACTTTGGAAAAAAAATATTTTTTTAGTTACTTTGGAAAAAAAAATATTTTTTTAGTTACTTTGGAAAAAAAAATATTTTTTTAGTTACTTTGGAAAAAAAAATATTTTTTTAGTTACTTTGGAAAAAAAAATATTTTTTTAGTTACTTTGGAAAAAAAAAATTTTTTTAGTTACTTTGGAAAAAAAAATATTTTTTTAGTTACTTTGGAAAAAAAATATTTTTTTAGTTACTTTGGAAAAAAAAATATTTTTTTAGTTACTTTGGAAAAAAAATATTTTTTTAGTTACTTTGGAAAAAAAATATTTTTTTAGTTACTTTGGGAAAAAAATATTTTTTTAGTTACTTTGGAAAAAAAATATTTTTTTAGTTACTTTGGGAAAAAAAATATTTTTTTAGTTACTTTGGAAAAAAAATATTTTTTTAGTTACTTTGGAAAAAAAAATATTTTTTTAGTTACTTTGGAAAAAAAAATATTTTTTTAGTTACTTTGGAAAAAAAAATATTTTTTTAGTTACTTTGGAAAAAAAATTATTTTTTTAGTTACTTTGGAAAAAAATTTATTTTTTTAGTTACTTTGGAAAAAAAAATATTTTTTTAGTTACTTTGGGAAAAAAAATATTTTTTTAGTTACTTTGGAAAAAAAAAATTTTTTTTAGTTACTTTGGAAAAAAAATATTTTTTTAGTTACTTTGGAAAAAAAAATTTTTTTAATTACTTTGGAAAAAAATATTTTTTTTAGTTACTTTGGAAAAAAAAATTTTTTTTAGTTACTTTGGAAAAAAATATTTTTTTTTAGTTACTTTGGAAAAAAAAATTTTTTTTAGTTACTTTGGAAAAAATAATATTTTTTTAGTTACTTTGGAAAAAAAAATATTTTTTTAATTACTTTGGAAAAAAAATATTTTTTTAGTTACTTTGGAAAAAAAATATTTTTTTAGTTACTTTGGAAAAAAAATATTTTTTTAGTTACTTTGGAAAAAAAATATTTTTTTAGTTACTTTGGAAAAAAAAATATTTTTTTAGTTACTTTGGAAAAAAAATATTTTTTTAGTTACTTTGGAAATTTTTTTTTTTTTTTTGTTTCTTTGGAAAAAAAAATAATTTTTTAGTTACTTTGGAAAAAAAATATTTTTTTAGTTTCTTTGGAAAAAAAATATTTTTTTAGTTACTTTGGAAAAAAAAATATTTTTTTAGTTACTTTGGAAAAAAAATATTTTTTTAGTTACTTTGGAAAAAAAATATTTTTTTAGTTACTTTGGAAAAAAAATATTTTTTTAGTTACTTTGGAAAAAAAAATATTTTTTTAGTTACTTTGGAAAAAAATTATTTTTTTAGTTACTTTGGAAAAAAAAATTTTTTTAGTTACTTTGGAAAAAAAATATTTTTTTAGTTACTTTGGAAAAAAAAAATTTTTTAGTTACTTTGGAAAAAAAAAAAAATTTTGTTACTTTGGAAAAAAAATAATTTTTTTAGTTACTTTGGAAAAAAAATATTTTTTTAGTTACTTTGGAAAAAAAAAATGTTTAGTTTCTTTGGAAAAAAAAATTTTTTTAGTTACTTTGGAAAAAAAAAAAATGTTTAGTTTCTTTGGAAAATTTTTTATTTTTTTAGTTACTTTGGAAAAAAAAATATTTTTTTAGTTACTTTGGAAAAAAATATTTTTTTAGTTACTTTGGAAAAAAAAATTTTTTTTAGTTACTTTGGAAAAAAAAATATTTTTTTAGTTACTTTGGAAAAAAAAATTTTTTTTAATTACTTTGGAAAAAAATATTTTTTTTAGTTACTTTGGAAAAAAAATTTTTTTTAGTTACTTTGGAAAAAAATATTTTTTTTAGTTACTTTGGAAAAAAAAATTTTTTTTTAGTTACTTTGGAAAAAATAATATTTTTTTAGTTACTTTGGAAAAAAAAATTTTTTTTAGTTACTTTGGAAAAAAAAATATTTTTTTAGTTACTTTGGAAAAAAAATATTTTTTTAGTTACTTTGGAAAAAAAATATTTTTTTAGTTACTTTGGAAAAAAAATATTTTTTTAGTTACTTTGGAAAAAAAAATATTTTTTTAGTTACTTTGGAAAAAAAATTATTTTTTTAGTTACTTTGGAAAAAAAAAAATTGTTAGTTACTTTGGAAAAAAAATATTTTTTTAGTTTCTTTGGAAAAAAAAAATTTTTTTTAGTTACTTTGGAAAAAAAATATTTTTTTAGTTTCTTTGGAAAAAAAATTATTTTTTTAGTTACTTTGGAAAAAAAATATTTTTTTAGTTACTTTGGAAAAAAAATATTTTTTTAGTTACTTTGGAAAAAAAAATATTTTTTTAGTTACTTTGGAAAAAAAAATATTTTTTTAGTTACTTTGGAAAAAAAATATTTTTTTAGTTACTTTGGAAAAAAAAATATTTTTTTAGTTACTTTGGAAAAAAAATATTTTTTTAGTTACTTTGGAAAAAAAAATATTTTTTTAGTTACTTTGGAAAAAAAAATATTTTTTTAGTTACTTTGGAAAAAAAAATATTTTTTTAGTTACTTGGAAAAAAAATATTTTTTTAGTTACTTTGGAAAAAAAAATATTTTTTTAGTTACTTTGGAAAAAAAATATTTTTTTAGTTACTTTGGAAAAAAAAAATTTTTTTAGTTACTTTGGAAAAAAAATATTTTTTTAGTTACTTTGGAAAAAAAAATATTTTTTTAGTTACTTTGGAAAAAAAAATATTTTTTTAGTTACTTTGGAAAAAAAAATATTTTTTTAGTTACTTTGGAAAAAAAAAATTGTTAGTTACTTTGGAAAAAAAAATATTTTTTTAGTTTCTTTGGAAAAAAAAAATTTTTTTTAGTTACTTTGGAAAAAAAAATATTTTTTTAGTTTCTTTGGAAAAAAAATTATTTTTTTAGTTACTTTGGAAAAAAAAATATTTTTTAGTTACTTTGGAAAAAAAAATTATTTTTTTAGTTACTTTGGAAAAAAAAATATTTTTTTAGTTACTTTGGAAAAAAATATATTTTTTTAGTTACTTTGGAAAAAAAAATATTTTTTTAGTTACTTTGGAAAAAAAAATATTTTTTTAGTTACTTTGGAAAAAAAAATATTTTTTTAGTTACTTTGGAAAAAAAAATATTTTTTTAGTTACTTTGGAAAAAAAAATATTTTTTTAGTTACTTTGGAAAAAAAAATATTTTTTTAGTTACTTTGGAAAAAAAAATATTTTTTTAGTTACTTTGGAAAAAAAAATATTTTTTTAGTTACTTTGGAAAAAAAAAAAATTTTTTAGTTACTTTGGAAAAAAAAATATTTTTTTAGTTACTTTGGAAAAAAAAATATTTTTTTAGTTACTTTGGAAAAAAAAATATTTTTTTAGTTACTTTGGAAAAAAAAATATTTTTTTAGTTACTTTGGAAAAAAAAATATTTTTTTAGTTACTTTGGGAAAAAAAATATTTTTTTAGTTACTTTGGAAAAAAAAATATTTTTTTAGTTACTTTGGGAAAAAAAATATTTTTTTAGTTACTTTGGAAAAAAAAATATTTTTTTAGTTACTTTGGAAAAAAAAATATTTTTTTAGTTACTTTGGAAAAAAAAATATTTTTTTAGTTACTTTGGAAAAAAAAATATTTTTTTAGTTACTTTGGAAAAAAAATTATTTTTTTAGTTACTTTGGAAAAAAATTTATTTTTTTAGTTACTTTGGAAAAAAATATATTTTTTTAGTTACTTTGGGAAAAAAAATATTTTTTTAGTTACTTTGGAAAAAAAAAATTTTTTTTAGTTACTTTGGAAAAAAAAATATTTTTTTAGTTACTTTGGAAAAAAAAATTTTTTTTAATTACTTTGGAAAAAAATATTTTTTTTTAGTTACTTTGGAAAAAAAATTTTTTTTTAGTTACTTTGGAAAAAAATATTTTTTTTTAGTTACTTTGGAAAAAAAAATTTTTTTTTAGTTACTTTGGAAAAAATAATATTTTTTTAGTTACTTTGGAAAAAAAAATATTTTTTTAATTACTTTGGAAAAAAAATATTTTTTTAGTTACTTTGGAAAAAAAAATATTTTTTTAGTTACTTTGGAAAAAAAAATATTTTTTTAGTTACTTTGGAAAAAAAAATATTTTTTTAGTTACTTTGGAAAAAAAAATATTTTTTTAGTTACTTTGGAAAAAAAAATATTTTTTTAGTTACTTTGGAAAAATTTTTTTTTTTTTTTGTTTCTTTGGAAAAAAAAAATAATTTTTTAGTTACTTTGGAAAAAAAATATTTTTTTAGTTTCTTTGGAAAAAAAAATATTTTTTTAGTTACTTTGGAAAAAAAAATATTTTTTTAGTTACTTTGGAAAAAAAAATATTTTTTTAGTTACTTTGGAAAAAAAATATTTTTTTAGTTACTTTGGAAAAAAAAATATTTTTTTAGTTACTTTGGAAAAAAAAATATTTTTTTAGTTACTTTGGAAAAAAATTATTTTTTTAGTTACTTTGGAAAAAAAAAATTTTTTAGTTACTTTGGAAAAAAAAATATTTTTTTAGTTACTTTGGAAAAAAAAAAATTTTTTAGTTACTTTGGAAAAAAAAAAAAAAAATTTGTTACTTTGGAAAAAAAATAATTTTTTTAGTTACTTTGGAAAAAAAAATATTTTTTTAGTTACTTTGGAAAAAAAAAATGTTTAGTTTCTTTGGAAAAAAAAAATTTTTTTAGTTACTTTGGAAAAAAAAAAAATGTTTAGTTTCTTTGGAAAAAAAATTTTTTTTTAGTTACTTTGGAAAAAAAAATTTTTTTTTAGTTTCTTTGGAAAAAAATTTTTTTTTTTAGTTACTTTGGAAAAAAAATATTTTTTTAGTTTCTTTGGAAAAAAAAATATTTTTTTAGTTACTTTGGAAAAAAAAATATTTTTTTAGTTACTTTGGAAAAAAAAATATTTTTTTAGTTACTTTGGAAAAAAAAATATTTTTTTAGTTACTTTGGAAAAAAAAATATTTTTTTAGTTACTTTGGAAAAAAAAATATTTTTTTAGTTACTTTGGAAAAAAAAATATTTTTTTAGTTACTTTGGAAAAAAAATTATTTTTTTAGTTACTTTGGAAAAAAAAATATTTTTTTAGTTACTTTGGAAAAAAAAATTTTTTTTTAGTTTCTTTGGGAAAAAAAATATTTTTTTAGTTACTTTGGAAAAAAAAATATTTTTTTAGTTACTTTGGAAAAAAAAATATTTTTTTTAGTTACTTTGGAAAAAAATATATTTTTTTAGTTACTTTGGAAAAAAAAAAAAAAATTTTAGTTACTTTGGAAAAAAAAATATTTTTTTAGTTACTTTGGAAAAAAAAAAATTTTTTTAGTTACTTTGGAAAAAAAAATAAATTTTTAGTTACTTTGGAAAAAAAAATTTTTTTTTAGTTTCTTTGGAAAAAAAAAAATTTTTTTAGTTACTTTGGAAAAAAAAATATTTTTTTAGTTACTTTGGAAAAATTTTTTTTTTTTTAGTTTCTTTGGAAAAAAAAATTTTTTTTAGTTACTTTGGAAAAAAAAAAAATTTTTTAGTTTCTTTGGAAAAAAAATATTTTTTTAGTTACTTTGGAAAAAAAAATATTTTTTTAGTTTCTTTGGAAAAAAAAATATTTTTTTAGTTACTTTGGAAAAAAAATATTTTTTTAGTTACTTTGGAAAAAAAAATATTTTTTTTAGTTACTTTGGAAAAAAAAATATTTTTTTAGTTACTTTGGAAAAAAAAAAAAAAAATTTTAGTTACTTTGGAAAAAAAAATATTTTTTTAGTTACTTTGGAAAAAAAAATATTTTTTTAGTTACTTTGGAAAAAAAAATAAATTTTTAGTTACTTTGGAAAAAAAAATTTTTTTTTAGTTTCTTTGGAAAATTTTTTTTTTTTTTAGTTACTTTGGAAAAAAAATTTTTTTTTTAGTTTCTTTGGAAAAAAAATATTTTTTTAGTTACTTTGGAAAAAAAAAATATTTTTTTAGTTACTTTGGAAAAAAAAATATTTTTTTAGTTACTTTGGAAAAAAAAATATTTTTTTAGTTACTTTGGAAAAAAAATATTTTTTTAGTTACTTTGGAAAAAAAATATTTTTTTAGTTACTTTGGGAAAAAAAATATTTTTTTAGTTACTTTGGAAAAAAAAATATTTTTTTAGTTACTTTGGAAAAAAATATATTTTTTTAGTTACTTTGGAAAAAAAAATATTTTTTTAGTTACTTTGGAAAAAAAAATATTTTTTTAGTTACTTTGGAAAAAAAAATATTTTTTTAGTTACTTTGGAAAAAAAAATATTTTTTTTGTTACTTTGGAAAAAAAATATTTTTTTAGTTACTTTGGAAAAAAAAATATTTTTTTAGTTACTTTGGGAAAAAAAATATTTTTTTAGTTACTTTGGAAAAAAAATTATTTTTTTAGTTACTTTGGAAAAAAAAATATTTTTTTAGTTACTTTGGAAAAAAAAATATTTTTTTAGTTACTTTGGAAAAAAATATATTTTTTTAGTTACTTTGGAAAAAAAAAAATTTTTTTAGTTACTTTGAAAAAAAAAAATTTTTTTAGTTACTTTGGAAAAAAAAAATTTTTTTTAGTTTCTTTGGAAAAAAAAAAAAATTTTTAGTTACTTTGGAAAAAAAAATATTTTTTTAGTTTCTTTGGAAAAAAAATTATTTTTTTAGTTACTTTGGAAAAAAAAATATTTTTTTAGTTACTTTGGAAAAAAAATATTTTTTTAGTTACTTTGGAAAAAAAAATATTTTTTTAGTTACTTTGGAAAAAAAAATATTTTTTTAGTTACTTTGGAAAAAAAAAATTTTTTTTAGTTACTTTGGAAAAAAAAATATTTTTTTAGTTACTTTGGGAAAAAAAATATTTTTTTAGTTACTTTGGAAAAAAAATATTTTTTTAGTTACTTTGGAAAAAAAAATATTTTTTTAGTTACTTTGGAAAAAAAAATATTTTTTTAATTACTTTGGAAAAAAAATATTTTTTTAGTTACTTTGGAAAAAAAATATTTTTTTAGTTACTTTGGAAAAAAAAATATTTTTTTAGTTACTTTGGAAAAAAAATTTTTTTTTAGTTACTTTGGAAAAAAAAATATTTTTTTAGTTACTTTGGAAAAAAAAAATATTTTTTAGTTACTTTGGGAAAAAAAATATGTTTTTAGTTACTTTGGAAAAAAAAATATTTTTTTAGTTTCTTTGGAAAAAAAAATAATTTTTTAGTTACTTTGGAAAAAAAAATATTTTTTTAGTTACTTTGGAAAAAAAAATATTTTTTTAGGTACTTTGGAAAAAAAAATATTTTTTTAGTTACTTTGGAAAAAAAATATTTTTTTAGTTACTTTGGAAAAAAAAATATTTTTTTAGTTACTTTGGAAAAAAAAATATTTTTTTAGTTACTTTGGAAAAAAAAAAGAAATTTTTGTTTCTTTGGAAAAAAAAAATTGTTTTAGTTACTTTGGAAAAAAAAATTTTTTTTTAGTTACTTTGGAAAAAAAATATTTTTTTAGTTACTTTGGAAAAAAAAATATTTTTTTAGTTACTTTGGAAAAAAATATATTTTTTTAGTTACTTTGGAAAAAAAAATATTTTTTTAGTTTCTTTGGGAAAAAAAATATTTTTTTAGTTACTTTGGAAAAAAATATTTTTTTTAGTTTCTTTGGAAAAAAAAATATTTTTTTTAGTTACTTTGGAAAAAAAAATATTTTTTTAGTTACTTTGGAAAAAAAAATATTTTTTTAGTTTCTTTGGAAAAAAAATATTTTTTTAGTTACTTTGGAAAAAAATTTTTTTTTTTAGTTACTTTGGAAAAAAAAAAAAATGTTTAGTTACTTTGGAAAAAAAATTATTTTTTTAGTTACTTTGGAAAAAAAAATATTTTTTTAGTTACTTTGGAAAAAAAAAAAAAATTTTAGTTTCTTTGGAAAAAAAAATTTTTTTTAGTTACTTTGGAAAAAAAAATATTTTTTTAGTTACTTTGGAAAAAAAATATTTTTTTAGTTACTTTGGAAAAAAAAAAATTTTTTTAGTTACTTTGGAAAAAAAATTATTTTTTTAGTTACTTTGGAAAAAAAAATATTTTTTTAGTTACTTTGGAAAAAAAAATATTTTTTTAGTTACTTTGGAAAAAAAAATATTTTTTTAGTTACTTTGGAAAAAAAATATTTTTTTAGTTACTTTGGAAAAAAAATATTTTTTTAGTTACTTTGGAAAAAAAAATATTTTTTTAGTTACTTTGGAAAAAAAAATATTTTTTTAGTTACTTTGGAAAAAAAATATTTTTTTAGTTACTTTGGAAAAAAAAATATTTTTTTAGTTACTTTGGAAAAAAAATATTTTTTTAGTTACTTTGGAAAAAAAATATTTTTTTAGTTACTTTGGAAAAAAAAATATTTTTTTAGTTACTTTGGAAAAAAAAATATTTTTTTAGTTACTTTGGAAAAAAAAATATTTTTTTAGTTACTTTGGAAAAAAAAATATTTTTTTAGTTACTTTGGAAAAAAAAATATTTTTTTAGTTACTTTGGAAAAAAAAAATTTTTTTAGTTACTTTGGAAAAAAAAATATTTTTTTAGTTACTTTGGGAAAAAAAATATTTTTTTAGTTACTTTGGGAAAAAAATATTTTTTTAGTTACTTTGGAAAAAAAAATATTTTTTTAGTTACTTTGGAAAAAAAAATATTTTTTTAGTTACTTTGGAAAAAAAAAATTTTTTTAGTTACTTTGGAAAAAAAAATATTTTTTTAGTTTCTTTGGAAAAAAAATAATTTTTTAGTTACTTTGGAAAAAAAAATATTTTTTTAGTTTCTTTGGAAAAAAAATTATTTTTTTAGTTACTTTGGAAAAAAAAATATTTTTTTAGTTACTTTGGAAAAAAAAATATTTTTTTAGTTACTTTGGAAAAAAAAATATTTTTTTAGTTTCTTTGGAAAAAAAAATATTTTTTTAGTTACTTTGGAAAAAAAATTATTTTTTTAGTTACTTTGGAAAAAAAAATATTTTTTTAGTTACTTTGGAAAAAAAAAAATTTTTTAGTTACTTTGGAAAAAAAAATATTTTTTTAGTTACTTTGGAAATTTTTTTATTTTTTTAGTTACTTTGGAAAAAAAAAAAATTTTTTAGTTACTTTGGAAAAAAAATTATTTTTTTAGTTACTTTGGAAAAAAAAAATTTTTTTTAGTTACTTTGGAAAATTTTTTTTTTTTTTAGTTTCTTTGGAAAAAAAAATATTTTTTTAGTTACTTTGGAAAAAAAAATATTTTTTTAGTTTCTTTGGAAAAAAAAAATTTTTTTTAGTTACTTTGGAAAAAAAATTTTTTTTTAGTTACTTTGGAAAAAAAAATATTTTTTTAGTTACTTTGGAAAAAAAAATATTTTTTTAGTTACTTTGGAAAAAAAAATATTTTTTTAGTTACTTTGGAAAAAAAAATATTTTTTTAGTTACTTTGGAAAAAAAAATATTTTTTTAGTTACTTTGGAAAAAAAATATTTTTTTAGTTACTTTGGAAAAAAAAATATTTTTTAGTTACTTTGGAAAAAAAAATATTTTTTTAGTTACTTTGGAAAAAAAATTATTTTTTTAGTTACTTTGGAAAAAAAAAAAAAATTTTTGTTACTTTGGAAAATTTTTTATTTTTTTAGTTACTTTGGAAAAAAAAATATTTTTTTAGTTACTTTGGAAAAAAAAAAATTTTTTTAGTTTCTTTGGAAAAAAAAATTTTTTTTAGTTACTTTGGAAAAAAAAATTTTTTTTTAGTTTCTTTGGAAAAAAAAATATTTTTTTAGTTACTTTGGAAAAAAAAATATTTTTTTAGTTTCTTTGGAAAAAAAAATATTTTTTTAGTTACTTTGGAAAAAAAAATATTTTTTTAGTTACTTTGGAAAAAAAAATATTTTTTTAGTTACTTTGGAAAAAAAAATATTTTTTTAGTTACTTTGGAAAAAAAAATATTTTTTTAGTTACTTTGGAAAAAAAAAATTGTTTTAGTTACTTTGGAAAAAAAATATTTTTTTTAGTTACTTTGGAAAAAAAAATATTTTTTTAGTTTCTTTGGAAAAAAAAATATTTTTTTAGTTACTTTGGAAAAAAAAATATTTTTTTAGTTTCTTTGGAAAAAAAAATATTTTTTTAGTTACTTTGGAAAAAAAAATATTTTTTTAGTTACTTTGGAAAAAAAATATTTTTTTAGTTACTTTGGGAAAAAAAATATTTTTTTAGTTACTTTGGAAAAAAAAATATTTTTTTAGTTACTTTGGAAAAAAAAATATTTTTTTAGTTACTTTGGAAAAAAAATTATTTTTTTAGTTACTTTGGAAAAAAAAATATTTTTTTAGTTACTTTGGGAAAAAAAATATTTTTTTAGTTACTTTGGGAAAAAAAATATTTTTTTAGTTACTTTGGAAAAAAAAATATTTTTTTAGTTACTTTGGAAAAAAAAATATTTTTTTAATTACTTTGGAAAAAAAATATTTTTTTAGTTACTTTGGAAAAAAATATATTTTTTTAGTTACTTTGGAAAAAAATATATTTTTTTAGTTACTTTGGAAAAAAATATATTTTTTTAGTTACTTTGGAAAAAAAAAAATTTTTTTAGTTACTTTGGAAAAAAAAAATTTTTTTAGTTACTTTGGAAAAAAAAATATGTTTTTAGTTACTTTGGAAAAAAAAATATTTTTTTAGTTTCTTTGGAAAAAAAAAAATTTTTAGTTACTTTGGAAAAAAAAATATTTTTTTAGTTACTTTGGAAAAAAAAATATTTTTTTAGGTACTTTGGAAAAAAAAATATTTTTTTAGTTACTTTGGAAAAAAAATATTTTTTTAGTTACTTTGGAAAAAAAAATATTTTTTTAGTTACTTTGGAAAAAAAAATATTTTTTTAGTTACTTTGGAAAAAAAAAAGAAATTTTTGTTTCTTTGGAAAAAAAAAATTTTTTTAGTTACTTTGGAAAAAAAAATTTTTTTTTAGTTACTTTGGAAAAAAAATATTTTTTTAGTTACTTTGGAAAAAAAAATATTTTTTTAGTTACTTTGGAAAAAAAAATATTTTTTTAGTTACTTTGGAAAAAAAAATATTTTTTTAGTTTCTTTGGGAAAAAAAATATTTTTTTAGTTACTTTGGAAAAAAATATTTTTTTTAGTTTCTTTGGAAAAAAAAATATTTTTTTTAGTTACTTTGGAAAAAAAATTTTTTTTTAGTTACTTTGGAAAAAAAAATATTTTTTTAGTTTCTTTGGAAAAAAAAATATTTTTTTAGTTACTTTGGAAAATTTTTTTTTTTTTTAGTTACTTTGGAAAAAAAAAATTTTTTTAGTTACTTTGGAAAAAAAATTATTTTTTTAGTTACTTTGGAAAAAAAAATATTTTTTTAGTTACTTTGGAAAAAAAAAAAAATTTAGTTTCTTTGGAAAAAAAAATATTTTTTTAGTTACTTTGGAAAAAAAAAAAAATTTTAGTTTCTTTGGAAAAAAAATTTTTTTTTAGTTACTTTGGAAAAAAAAATATTTTTTTAGTTACTTTGGAAAAAAAATATTTTTTTAGTTACTTTGGAAAAAAAAATATTTTTTTAGTTACTTTGGAAAAAAAAATATTTTTTTAGTTACTTTGGAAAAAAAATTATTTTTTTAGTTACTTTGGAAAAAAAAATATTTTTTTAGTTACTTTGGAAAAAAAAATATTTTTTTAGTTACTTTGGAAAAAAAAATATTTTTTTAGTTACTTTGGAAAAAAATTTATTTTTTTAGTTACTTTGGAAAAAAAAATAATTTTTTAGTTACTTTGGAAAAAAAAAATTTTTTTTAGTTTCTTTGGAAAAATTTTTTTTTTTAGTTACTTTGGAAAAAAAATTTTTTTTTTAGTTTCTTTGGAAAAAAAATATTTTTTTAGTTACTTTGGAAAAAAAAATATTTTTTTAGTTACTTTGGAAAAAAAAATATTTTTTTAGTTACTTTGGAAAAAAAATATTTTTTTAGTTACTTTGGAAAAAAAAATATTTTTTTAGTTACTTTGGAAAAAAAAATATTTTTTTAGTTACTTTGGAAAAAAAAATATTTTTTTAGTTACTTTGGAAAAAAAAAATTTTTTTAGTTACTTTGGAAAAAAAAAAATTTTTTTAGTTACTTTGGAAAAAAAAAATTTTTTTAGTTACTTTGGAAAAAAGAATATTTTTTTAGTTACTTTGGGAAAAAAAATATTTTTTTAGTTACTTTGGGAAAAAAAATATTTTTTTAGTTACTTTGGAAAAAAAAATATTTTTTTAGTTACTTTGGAAAAAAAAATATTTTTTTAGTTACTTTGGAAAAAAAAAAAAAATTTTAGTTACTTTGGAAAAAAAAATATTTTTTTAGTTTCTTTGGAAAAAAAATAATTTTTTAGTTACTTTGGAAAAAAAAATATTTTTTTAATTTCTTTGGAAAAAAAATTATTTTTTTAGTTACTTTGGAAAAAAAAATATTTTTTTAGTTACTTGGGAAAAAAAATATTTTTTTAGTTTCTTTGGAAAAAAAAAATATTTTTTTAGTTACTTTGGAAAAAAAATTATTTTTTTAGTTACTTTGGAAAAAAAAATATTTTTTTAGTTACTTTGGAAAAAAAAAATTTTTTTAGTTACTTTGGAAAAAAAAATATTTTTTTAGTTACTTTGGAAAAAAATTTATTTTTTTAGTTACTTTGGAAAAAAAAAAAAATTTTTAGTTACTTTGGAAAAAAAATTATTTTTTTAGTTACTTTGGAAAAAAAAATTTTTTTTTAGTTACTTTGGAAAAAAAAAAAATGTTTAGTTTCTTTGGAAAAAAAAATTTTTTTTAGTTACTTTGGAAAAAAAAATTTTTTTTTAGTTTCTTTGGAAAAAAAAATATTTTTTTAGTTACTTTGGAAAAAAAAATATTTTTTTAGTTTCTTTGGAAAAAAAAAATTTTTTTAGTTACTTTGGAAAAAAATTTTTTTTTTTAGTTACTTTGGAAAAAAAAATATTTTTTTAGTTACTTTGGAAAAAAAAATATTTTTTTAGTTACTTTGGAAAAAAAAAAATTTTTTTAGTTACTTTGGAAAAAAAAATATTTTTTTAGTTACTTTGGGAAAAAAAATATTTTTTTAGTTACTTTGGAAAAAATATATTTTTTTAGTTACTTTGGAAAAAAAATATTTTTTAGTTACTTTGGAAAAAAAAATATTTTTTTAGTTACTTTGGAAAAAAAATTATTTTTTTAGTTACTTTGGAAAAAAAAAAATTTTTTTAGTTACTTTGGAAAAAAAATTATTTTTTTAGTTACTTTGGAAAAAAAAATATTTTTTTAGTTACTTTGGAAAAAAAAAAATTTTTTTAGTTTCTTTGGAAAAAAAAAATTTTTTAGTTTCTTTGGAAAAAAAATTTTTTTTAGTTACTTTGGAAAATTTTTTTTTTTTTTAGTTTCTTTGGAAAAAAAAAAATTTTTTTAGTTACTTTGGGAAAAAAAATATTTTTTTAGTTTCTTTGGAAAAAAAAAATTTTTTTAGTTACTTTGGAAAAAAAAAATTTTTTTTAGTTACTTTGGAAAAAAAAATATTTTTTTAGTTACTTTGGAAAAAAAAATATTTTTTTAGTTACTTTGGAAAAAAAAATATTTTTTTAGTTACTTTGGAAAAAAAAATATTTTTTTAGTTACTTTGGAAAAAAAAATATTTTTTTAGTTACTTTGGAAAAAAAATATTTTTTTAGTTACTTTGGAAAAAAAAAATTTTTTTAGTTACTTTGGAAAAAAAAATATTTTTTTAGTTACTTTGGAAAAAAAATTATTTTTTTAGTTACTTTGGAAAAAAAAAAATTTTTTAGTTACTTTGGAAAAAAAATTATTTTTTTAGTTACTTTGGAAAAAAAAATATTTTTTTAGTTACTTTGGAAAAAAAATTTTTTTTTTAGTTTCTTTGGGAAAAAAAATTTTTTTTAGTTACTTTGGAAAAAAAAAATTTTTTTTAGTTTCTTTGGGAAAAAAAATATTTTTTTAGTTACTTTGGAAAAAAAAATATTTTTTTAGTTTCTTTGGAAAAAAAAATATTTTTTTAGTTACTTTGGAAAAAAAAATATTTTTTTAGTTACTTTGGAAAAAAAAATATTTTTTTTAGTTACTTTGGAAAAAAAAATATTTTTTTAGTTACTTTGGAAAAAAAAATATTTTTTTAGTTACTTTGGAAAAAAAAATATTTTTTTAGTTACTTTGGAAAAAAAATATTTTTTTAGTTACTTTGGAAAAAAAATATTTTTTTAGTTACTTTGGAAAAAAAATATTTTTTTAGTTACTTTGGAAAAAAATTTATTTTTTTAGTTACTTTGGAAAAAAAATTATTTTTTTAGTTACTTTGGAAAAAAAAATATTTTTTTAGTTACTTTGGAAAAAAATATATTTTTTTAGTTACTTTGGAAAAAAAATATTTTTTTAGTTACTTTGGAAAAAAAAATATTTTTTTAGTTACTTTGGAAAAAAAAATATTTTTTTAGTTACTTTGGAAAAAAAAATATTTTTTTAGTTACTTTGGAAAAAAAAATATTTTTTTAGTTACTTTGGAAAAAAAAATATTTTTTTAGTTACTTTGGAAAAAAAAATATTTTTTTAGTTACTTTGGAAAAAAAATATTTTTTTAGTTACTTTGGAAAAAAAAAATTTTTTTAGTTACTTTGGAAAAAAAAAATTTTTTTTAGTTACTTTGGAAAAAAATTTATTTTTTTAGTTACTTTGGAAAAAAAAATATTTTTTTAGTTACTTTGGAAAAAAAAAATTTTTAGTTTCTTTGGAAATTTTTTTTTTTTTAGTTACTTTGGAAAAAAAAAAATTTTTTTAGTTACTTTGGAAAAAAAAAAATTTTTTTAGTTACTTTGGAAAAAAAATATTTTTTTAGTTACTTTGGAAAAAAAAATATTTTTTAGTTACTTTGGAAAAAAAAATATTTTTTTAGTTACTTTGGAAAAAAAATTATTTTTTTAGTTACTTTGGGAAAAAAAATGTTTTAGTTACTTTGGAAAATTTTTTATTTTTTTAGTTACTTTGGAAAAAAAAATATTTTTTTAGTTACTTTGGAAAAAATTTTTTTTTTTTAGTTTCTTTGGAAAAAAAAAATTTTTTTAGTTACTTTGGAAAAAAAAAAATTTTTAGTTTCTTTGGAATTTTTTTTTTTTTTAGTTACTTTGGAAAAAAAAATATTTTTTTAGTTACTTTGGAAAAAAAAATATTTTTTTAGTTACTTTGGAAAAAAAATTTTTTTAGTTTCTTTGGAAATTTTTTTTTTTTTAGTTACTTTTGAAAAAAAAAAAATTTTTTAGTTACTTTGGAAAAAAAAATATTTTTTAGTTACTTTGGAAAAAAAATATTTTTTTAGTTACTTTGGAAAAAAAAATATTTTTTAGTTACTTTGGAAAAAAAAAAATTTTTTTAGTTACTTTGGAAAAAAAATTATTTTTTTAGTTACTTTGGGAAAAAAAATGTTTTAGTTACTTTGGAAAAAAATTTATTTTTTTAGTTACTTTGGAAAAAAAAATATTTTTTTAGTTACTTTGGAAAAAAAAATTTTTTTTTAGTTTCTTTGGAAAAAAAAAAAAAAATTTTAGTTACTTTGGAAAAAAAAATTTTTTAGTTTCTTTGGAAATTTTTTTTTTTTTTAGTTACTTTGGAAAAAAAAATATTTTTTTAGTTACTTTGGAAAAAAAAATATTTTTTTAGTTACTTTGGAAAAAAAATATTTTTTTAGTTACTTTGGAAAAAAAAATATTTTTTAGTTACTTTGGAAAAAAAAATATTTTTTTAGTTACTTTGGAAAAAAAATTATTTTTTTAGTTACTTTGGGAAAAAAAATGTTTTAGTTACTTTGGAAAAAAAATTATTTTTTTAGTTACTTTGGAAAAAAAAATCTTTTTTTAGTTACTTTGGAAAAAAAAATTTTTTTTTAGTTTCTTTGGAAAAAAAAAAAAAATTTTAGTTACTTTGGAAAAAAAAAATTTTTTTAGTTTCTTTGGAATTTTTTTTTTTTTTTTAGTTACTTTGGAAAAAAAAATATTTTTTTAGTTTCTTTGGAAAAAAAAATATTTTTTTAGTTACTTTGGAAATAAAATTATTTTTTTAGTTACTTTGGAAAAAAAAATATTTTTTTAGTTACTTTGGAAAAAAAAATATTTTTTTAGTTACTTTGGAAAAAAAATATTTTTTTAGTTACTTTGGAAAAAAAAATATTTTTTTAGTTACTTTGGAAAAAAAAATATTTTTTTAGTTACTTTGGAAAAAAAAATATTTTTTTAGTTACTTTGGAAAAAAAATTATTTTTTTAGTTACTTTGGAAAAAAAAAAATTTTTTTAGTTACTTTGGAAAAAAAAAAATTTTTTTAGTTACTTTGGAAAAAAAAATATTTTTTTAGTTACTTTGGAAAAAAAAAATTTTTTAGTTACTTTGGAAAAAAAAAATTTTTTTTAGTTTCTTTGGAAAAAAAAATTTTTTTTAGTTACTTTGGAAATTTTTTTTTTTTTTTAGTTACTTTGGAAAAAAAAATATTTTTTTAGTTACTTTGGAAAAAAAATTATTTTTTTAGTTACTTTGGAAAAAAAAAATGTTTTAGTTACTTTGGAAAAAAAAATATTTTTTTAGTTACTTTGGAAAAAAAAAATTTTTTTTTGTTTCTTTGGAAAAAAAAAAAAATTTTTAGTTACTTTGGAAAAAAAAAAAAATTTTAGTTTCTTTGGAAAAAAATTTTTTTTTTTAGTTACTTTGGAAAAAAAATTTTTTTTTAGTTTCTTTGGAAAAAAATATATTTTTTTAGTTACTTTGGAAAAAAAAATATTTTTTTAGTTACTTTGGAAAAAAAAATATTTTTTTAGTTACTTTGGAAAAAAAAATATTTTTTTAGTTACTTTGGAAAAAAAATATTTTTTTAGTTACTTTGGAAAAAAAAAATTTTTTTAGTTACTTTGGAAAAAAAAATATTTTTTTAGTTACTTTGGAAAAAAAATTATTTTTTTAGTTACTTTGGAAAAAAAAAAATTTTTTAGTTACTTTGGAAAAAAAATTATTTTTTTAGTTACTTTGGAAAAAAAAATATTTTTTAGTTACTTGGAAAAAAAATTTTTTTTTTAGTTTCTTTGGGAAAAAAAATTTTTTTTAGTTACTTTGGAAAAAAAAAATTTTTTTTAGTTTCTTTGGGAAAAAAAATATTTTTTTAGTTACTTTGGAAAAAAAATATTTTTTTAGTTTCTTTGGAAAAAAAAATATTTTTTTAGTTACTTTGGAAAAAAAAATATTTTTTTAGTTACTTTGGAAAAAAAAATATTTTTTTTAGTTACTTTGGAAAAAAAAATATTTTTTTAGTTACTTTGGAAAAAAAAATATTTTTTTAGTTACTTTGGAAAAAAAAATATTTTTTTAGTTACTTTGGAAAAAAAATATTTTTTTAGTTACTTTGGAAAAAAAATATTTTTTTAGTTACTTTGGAAAAAAAATATTTTTTTAGTTACTTTGGAAAAAAATTTATTTTTTTAGTTACTTTGGAAAAAAAATTATTTTTTTAGTTACTTTGGAAAAAAAAATATTTTTTTAGTTACTTTGGAAAAAAATATATTTTTTTAGTTACTTTGGAAAAAAAATATTTTTTTAGTTACTTTGGAAAAAAAAATATTTTTTTAGTTACTTTGGAAAAAAAAATATTTTTTTAGTTACTTTGGAAAAAAAAATATTTTTTTAGTTACTTTGGAAAAAAAAATATTTTTTTAGTTACTTTGGAAAAAAAAATATTTTTTTAGTTACTTTGGAAAAAAAAATATTTTTTAGTTACTTTGGAAAAAAATATTTTTTTAGTTACTTTGAAAAAAAAATTTTTTTAGTTACTTTGGAAAAAAAAAATTTTTTTTAGTTACTTTGGAAAAAAATTTATTTTTTTAGTTACTTTGGAAAAAAAAATATTTTTTTAGTTACTTTGGAAAAAAAAAATTTTTAGTTTCTTTGGAAATTTTTTTTTTTTTTAGTTACTTTGGAAAAAAAAAAATTTTTTTAGTTACTTTGGAAAAAAAAAATTTTTTAGTTACTTTGGAAAAAAAATATTTTTTTAGTTACTTTGGAAAAAAAAATATTTTTTAGTTACTTTGGAAAAAAAAATATTTTTTTAGTTACTTTGGAAAAAAAATTATTTTTTTAGTTACTTTGGGAAAAAAAATGTTTTAGTTACTTGGAAAATTTTTTATTTTTTAGTTACTTTGGAAAAAAAAATATTTTTTTAGTTACTTTGGAAAAAAATTTTTTTTTTTAGTTTCTTTGGAAAAAAAAAATTTTTTTAGTTACTTTGGAAAAAAAAAAATTTTTAGTTTCTTTGGAATTTTTTTTTTTTTTAGTTACTTTGGAAAAAAAAATATTTTTTTAGTTACTTTGGAAAAAAAATATTTTTTTAGTTACTTTGGAAAAAAAATTTTTTAGTTTCTTTGGAAATTTTTTTTTTTTAGTTACTTTTGAAAAAAAAAAAATTTTTTAGTTACTTTGGAAAAAAAAATATTTTTTTAGTTACTTTGGAAAAAAAATATTTTTTTAGTTACTTTGGAAAAAAAATATTTTTTAGTTACTTTGGAAAAAAAAAAATTTTTTTAGTTACTTTGGAAAAAAAATTATTTTTTTAGTTACTTTGGGAAAAAAAATGTTTTAGTTACTTTGGAAAAAAATTTATTTTTTTAGTTACTTTGGAAAAAAAAATATTTTTTAGTTACTTTGGAAAAAAAAATTTTTTTTAGTTTCTTTGGAAAAAAAAAAAAAAATTTTAGTTACTTTGGAAAAAAAAATTTTTTAGTTTCTTTGGAAATTTTTTTTTTTTTAGTTACTTTGGAAAAAAAAATATTTTTTTAGTTACTTTGGAAAAAAAAATATTTTTTTAGTTACTTTGGAAAAAAAATATTTTTTTAGTTACTTTGGAAAAAAAATATTTTTTAGTTACTTTGGAAAAAAAAATATTTTTTTAGTTACTTTGGAAAAAAAATTATTTTTTTAGTTACTTTGGGAAAAAAAATGTTTTAGTTACTTTGGAAAAAAAATTATTTTTTTAGTTACTTTGGAAAAAAAAATCTTTTTTAGTTACTTTGGAAAAAAAAAATTTTTTTTAGTTTCTTTGGAAAAAAAAAAAAAATTTTAGTTACTTTGGAAAAAAAAAATTTTTTTAGTTTCTTTGGAATTTTTTTTTTTTTTTTAGTTACTTTGGAAAAAAAAATATTTTTTAGTTTCTTTGGAAAAAAAAATATTTTTTTAGTTACTTTGGAAATAAAATTATTTTTTTAGTTACTTTGGAAAAAAAAATATTTTTTTAGTTACTTTGGAAAAAAAAATATTTTTTTAGTTACTTTGGAAAAAAAATATTTTTTTAGTTACTTTGGAAAAAAAATATTTTTTAGTTACTTTGGAAAAAAAAATATTTTTTTAGTTACTTTGGAAAAAAAAATATTTTTTTAGTTACTTTGGAAAAAAAATTATTTTTTTAGTTACTTTGGAAAAAAAAAAATTTTTTTAGTTACTTTGGAAAAAAAAAAATTTTTTTAGTTACTAAAAAAATTTTTTTAGTTACTTTGGAAAAAAAAATATTTTTTTAGTTACTTTGGAAAAAAAAAATTTTTTAGTTACTTTGGAAAAAAAAAATTTTTTTTAGTTTCTTTGGAAAAAAAAATTTTTTTTAGTTACTTTGGAAATTTTTTTTTTTTTTTAGTTACTTTGGAAAAAAAAATATTTTTTTAGTTACTTTGGAAAAAAAATTATTTTTTTAGTTACTTTGGAAAAAAAAAATGTTTTAGTTACTTTGGAAAAAAAAATATTTTTTTAGTTACTTTGGAAAAAAAAAATTTTTTTTTGTTTCTTTGGAAAAAAAAAAAAATTTTTAGTTACTTTGGAAAAAAAAAAAAAATTTTAGTTTCTTTGGAAAAAAATTTTTTTTTTTAGTTACTTTGGAAAAAAAAATTTTTTTTTAGTTTCTTTGGAAAAAAATATATTTTTTTAGTTACTTTGGAAAAAAAAATATTTTTTTAGTTACTTTGGAAAAAAAAATATTTTTTTTAGTTACTTTGGAAAAAAAAATATTTTTTTAGTTACTTTGGAAAAAAAATTATTTTTTTAGTTACTTTGGAAAAAAAAATATTTTTTTAGTTACTTTGGAAAAAAATATATTTTTTTAGTTACTTTGGAAAAAAAAATATTTTTTTAGTTACTTTGGAAAAAAAAATATTTTTTTAGTTACTTTGGAAAAAAAAATATTTTTTTAGTTACTTTGGAAAAAAAAATATTTTTTTAGTTACTTTGGAAAAAAAAATATTTTTTTAGTTACTTTGGAAAAAAAAATATTTTTTTAGTTACTTTGGAAAAAAAAATATTTTTTTAGTTACTTTGGAAAAAAAATATTTTTTTAGTTACTTTGGAAAAAAAAAAATTTTTTAGTTACTTTGGAAAAAAAAAATTTTTTTTAGTTACTTTGGAAAAAAATTTATTTTTTTAGTTACTTTGGAAAAAAATATTTTTTTAGTTACTTTGGAAAAAAAAAAATTTTAGTTTCTTTGGAAATTTTTTTTTTTTTTAGTTACTTTGGAAAAAAAAAATTTTTTTTAGTTACTTTGGAAAAAAAAAAATTTTTTTAGTTACTTTGGAAAAAAAATATTTTTTTAGTTACTTTGGAAAAAAATATATTTTTTAGTTACTTTGGAAAAAAAAATATTTTTTTAGTTACTTTGGAAAAAAAATTATTTTTTTAGTTACTTTGGGAAAAAAAATGTTTTAGTTACTTTGGAAAATTTTTTATTTTTTTAGTTACTTTGGAAAAAAAAATATTTTTTTAGTTACTTTGGAAAAAAAAATTTTTTTTTAGTTTCTTTGGAAAAAAAAAAAATTTTTTTAGTTACTTTGGAAAAAAAAAAAATTTTAGTTTCTTTGGAATTTTTTTTTTTTTTAGTTACTTTGGAAAAAAAAATATTTTTTTAGTTACTTTGGAAAAAAAAATATTTTTTTAGTTACTTTGGAAAAAAAAAATTTTTAGTTTCTTTGGAAATTTTTTTTTTTTTTAGTTACTTTGGAAAAAAAAAAATTTTTTTAGTTACTTTGGAAAAAAAAATATTTTTTTAGTTACTTTGGAAAAAAAATATTTTTTTAGTTACTTTGGAAAAAAAAATATTTTTTAGTTACTTTGGAAAAAAAAATATTTTTTTAGTTACTTTGGAAAAAATTTTATTTTTTTAGTTACTTTGGGAAAAAAAATGTTTTAGTTACTTTGGAAAAAAATTTATTTTTTTAGTTACTTTGGAAAAAAAAAAATTTTTTTAGTTACTTTGGAAAAAAAAATTTTTTTTTAGTTTCTTTGGAAAAAAAAAAAATTTTTTAGTTACTTTGGAAAAAAAAAATTTTTTAGTTTCTTTGGAAATTTTTTTTTTTTTTAGTTACTTTGGAAAAAAAAATATTTTTTTAGTTACTTTGGAAAAAAAAATATTTTTTTAGTTACTTTGGAAAAAAAATATTTTTTTAGTTACTTTGGAAAAAAAAATATTTTTTAGTTACTTTGGAAAAAAAAATATTTTTTTAGTTACTTTGGAAAAAAAATTATTTTTTTAGTTACTTTGGGAAAAAAAATGTTTTAGTTACTTTGGAAAAAAAATTATTTTTTTAGTTACTTTGGAAAAAAAAATTTTTTTTTAGTTACTTTGGAAAAAAAAATTTTTTTTTAGTTTCTTTGGAAAAAAAAAATTTTTTTAGTTACTTTGGAAAAAAAATTTTTTTTTAGTTTCTTTGGAAATTTTTTTTTTTTTTTAGTTACTTTGGAAAAAAAAATATTTTTTTAGTTTCTTTGGAAAAAAAAATATTTTTTTAGTTACTTTGGAAATAAAATTATTTTTTTAGTTACTTTGGAAAAAAAAATATTTTTTTAGTTACTTTGGAAAAAAAAATATTTTTTTAGTTACTTTGGAAAAAAAATATTTTTTTAGTTACTTTGGAAAAAAAAATATTTTTTTTTTTTTTAGTTACTTTGGAAAAAAAAATATTTTTTTAGTTACTTTGGAAAAAAAAAATATTTTTTTAGTTACTTTGGAAAAAAAATTATTTTTTTAGTTACTTTGGAAAAAAAAAATTTTTTTAGTTTCTTTGGAAAAAAAAATTTTTTTTAGTTACTTTGGAAATTTTTTTTTTTTTTTAGTTACTTTGGAAAAAAAAATATTTTTTTAGTTACTTTGGAAAAAAAATTATTTTTTTAGTTACTTTGGAAAAAAAAAATGTTTTAGTTACTTTGGAAAAAAAAATATTTTTTTAGTTACTTTGGAAAAAAAATTTTTTTTTTAGTTTCTTTGGAAAAAAAAAAAAATTTTAGTTACTTTGGAAAAAAAAAAAATTTTTTAGTTTCTTTGGAAAAATTTTTTTTTTTTTAGTTACTTTGGAAAAAAAAAATTTTTTTTAGTTTCTTTGGAAAAAAATATATTTTTTTAGTTACTTTGGAAAAAAAAATATTTGTTTAGTTACTTTGGAAAAAAATATATATTTTTTAGTTACTTTGGAAAAAAAAATATTTTTTTAGTTACTTTGGAAAAAAAAATATTTTTTTAGTTACTTTGGAAAAAAAATATTTTTTTAGTTACTTTGGAAAAAAAAATATTTTTTTAGTTACTTTGGAAAAAAAAATATTTTTTTAGTTACTTTGGAAAAAAAAATATTTTTTTAGTTACTTTGGAAAAAAAATTATTTTTTTAGTTACTTTGGAAAAAAAAATATTTTTTTAGTTACTTTGGAAAAAAAAAAGAATTTTTTAGTTACTTTGGAAAAAAAAATATTTTTTTAGTTACTTTGGAAAAAAAAAAGAATTTTTTAGTTACTTTGGAAAAATAAAAATTTTTTTAGTTTCTTTGGAAAAAAAAAATTTTTTTAGTTACTTTGGAAAAAAATTTTTTTTTTTAGTTTCTTTGGAAAAAAAAATATTTTTTTAGTTACTTTGGAAAAAAAAATATTTTTTTAGTTACTTTGGAAAAAAAATATTTTTTTAGTTACTTTGGAAAAAAAAATATTTTTTTAGTTACTTTGGAAAAAAAATATTTTTTTAGTTACTTTGGAAAAAAATATATTTTTTTAGTTACTTTGGAAAAAAAAATATTTTTTTAGTTACTTTGGAAAAAAAAATATTTTTTTAGTTACTTTGGAAAAAAAATATTTATTTAGTTACTTTGGAAAAAAAAAAAATTTTTTAGTTACTTTGGAAAAAAAAAATTTTTTTAGTTACTTTGGAAAAAAATTTTTTTTTTAGTTACTTTGGAAAAAAAAATATTTTTTTAGTTACTTTGGGAAAAAAAATATTTTTTTAGTTACTTTGGAAAAAAATATATTTTTTTAGTTACTTTGGAAAAAAAAATATTTTTTTAGTTACTTTGGAAAAAAAAATATTTTTTTAGTTACTTTGGAAAAAAAAATATTTTTTTAGTTACTTTGGAAAAAAAAAAATTGTTAGTTACTTTGGAAAAAAAAATATTTTTTTAGTTTCTTTGGAAAAAAAAAATTTTTTTTAGTTACTTTGGAAAAAAAAAATATTTTTTTAGTTTCTTTGGAAAAAAAATTATTTTTTTAGTTTCTTTGGAAAAAAAAATATTTTTTTAGTTACTTTGGAAAAAAATATATTTTTTTAGTTACTTTGGAAAAAAAAATATTTTTTTAGTTACTTTGGAAAAAAAAATATTTTTTTAGTTACTTTGGAAAAAAAAATATTTTTTTAGTTACTTTGGAAAAAAAAATATTTTTTTAGTTACTTTGGAAAAAAAAATATTTTTTTAGTTACTTTGGAAAAAAAAATATTTTTTTAGTTACTTTGGAAAAAAAAATATTTTTTTAGTTACTTTGGAAAAAAAAATATTTTTTTAGTTACTTTGGAAAAAAAAATATTTTTTTAGTTACTTTGGAAAAAAATATATTTTTTTAGTTACTTTGGAAAAAAAAAAATTTTTTTAGTTACTTTGGAAAAAAAAAAAAATTTTTAGTTACTTTGGAAAAAAAAATATTTTTTTAGTTACTTTGGAAAAAAAAATATTTTTTTAGTTACTTTGGAAAAAAAAATATTTTTTTAGTTACTTTGGAAAAAAAAAAATTGTTAGTTACTTTGGAAAAAAAAATATTTTTTTAGTTTCTTTGGAAAAAAAAAAAATTTTTTAGTTACTTTGGAAAAAAAAATATTTTTTTAGTTTCTTTGGAAAAAAAATTATTTTTTTAGTTACTTTGGAAAAAAAAATATTTTTTTAGTTACTTTGGAAAAAAATATATTTTTTTAGTTACTTTGGAAAAAAAAATATTTTTTTAGTTACTTTGGAAAAAAAAATATTTTTTTAGTTACTTTGGAAAAAAAAATATTTTTTTAGTTACTTTGGAAAAAAAAATATTTTTTTAGTTACTTTGGAAAAAAAAATATTTTTTTAGTTACTTTGGAAAAAAAAATATTTTTTTAGTTACTTTGGAAAAAAAAATATTTTTTTAGTTACTTTGGAAAAAAAAATATTTTTTTAGTTACTTTGGAAAAAAAAATATTTTTTTAGTTACTTTGGAAAAAAAAAAATTTTTTTAGTTACTTTGGAAAAAAAAATATTTTTTTAGTTACTTTGGAAAAAAAAATATTTTTTTAGTTACTTTGGAAAAAAAAATATTTTTTTAGTTACTTTGGAAAAAAAAATATTTTTTTAGTTACTTTGGAAAAAAAAATATTTTTTTAGTTACTTTGGAAAAAAAAATATTTTTTTAGTTACTTTGGAAAAAAAAATATTTTTTTAGTTACTTTGGGAAAAAAAATATTTTTTTAGTTACTTTGGAAAAAAAAATATTTTTTAGTTACTTTGGAAAAAAAAATATTTTTTTAGTTACTTTGGAAAAAAAAATATTTTTTTAGTTACTTTGGAAAAAAAAATATTTTTTTAGTTACTTTGGAAAAAAAAATATTTTTTTAGTTACTTTGGAAAAAAAATTATTTTTTTAGTTACTTTGGGAAAAAAAATATTTTTTTAGTTACTTTGGGAAAAAAAATATTTTTTTAGTTACTTTGGAAAAAAAAATATTTTTTTAGTTACTTTGGAAAAAAAAATATTTTTTTAGTTACTTTGGAAAAAAAAATATTTTTTTAGTTACTTTGGAAAAAAAAATATTTTTTTAGTTACTTTGGAAAAAAAAATATTTTTTTAGTTACTTTGGAAAAAAAAATATTTTTTTAGTTACTTTGGGAAAAAAAATATTTTTTTAGTTACTTTGGAAAAAAAAATATTTTTTTAGTTACTTTGGAAAAAAAAATATTTTTTTAGTTACTTTGGAAAAAAAAATATTTTTTTAGTTACTTTGGAAAAAAAAATATTTTTTTAGTTACTTTGGAAAAAAAAATATTTTTTTAGTTACTTTGGGAAAAAAAATATTTTTTTAGTTACTTTGGAAAAAAAAATATTTTTTAGTTACTTTGGAAAAAAAAATATTTTTTTAGTTACTTTGGAAAAAAAAATATTTTTTTAGTTACTTTGGAAAAAAAAATATTTTTTTAGTTACTTTGGAAAAAAAAATATTTTTTTAGTTACTTTGGAAAAAAAATTATTTTTTTAGTTACTTTGGGAAAAAAAATATTTTTTTAGTTACTTTGGGAAAAAAAATATTTTTTTAGTTACTTTGGAAAAAAAAATATTTTTTTAGTTACTTTGGAAAAAAAAATATTTTTTTAATTACTTTGGAAAAAAAATATTTTTTTAGTTACTTTGGAAAAAAAAATATTTTTTTAGTTACTTTGGGAAAAAAAATATTTTTTTAGTTACTTTGGAAAAAAAAATATTTTTTTAGTTACTTTGGAAAAAAAAATATTTTTTTAGTTACTTTGGAAAAAAAATATTTTTTTAGTTACTTTGGAAAAAAAAATATTTTTTTAGTTACTTTGGAAAAAAAAATATTTTTTTAGTTACTTTGGAAAAAAAATTATTTTTTTTTGTTTCTTTGGAAAAAAAAAATAATTTTTTAGTTACTTTGGAAAAAAAAATATTTTTTTAGTTTCTTTGGAAAAAAAAATATTTTTTTAGTTACTTTGGAAAAAAAAATATTTTTTTAGTTACTTTGGAAAAAAAAATATTTTTTTAGTTACTTTGGAAAAAAAATATTTTTTTAGTTACTTTGGAAAAAAAAATATTTTTTTAGTTACTTTGGAAAAAAAAATATTTTTTTAGTTACTTTGGAAAAAAATTATTTTTTTAGTTACTTTGGAAAAAAAATTTTTTTTAGTTACTTTGGAAAAAAAAATATTTTTTTAGTTACTTTGGAAAAAAAAAAAATTTTTTAGTTACTTTGGAAAAAAAAAAAAAAATTTTGTTACTTTGGAAAAAAAATAATTTTTTTAGTTACTTTGGAAAAAAAAATATTTTTTTAGTTACTTTGGAAAAAAAAAAAATGTTTAGTTTCTTTGGAAAAAAAAATTTTTTTTAGTTACTTTGGAAAAAAAAAAAATGTTTAGTTTCTTTGGAAAAAAAAATTTTTTTTAGTTACTTTGGAAAAAAAAATTTTTTTTTAGTTTCTTTGGAAAAAAAAATATTTTTTTAGTTACTTTGGAAAAAAAAATATTTTTTTAGTTTCTTTGGAAAAAAAAATATTTTTTTAGTTACTTTGGAAAAAAAAATATTTTTTTAGTTACTTTGGAAAAAAAAATATTTTTTTAGTTACTTTGGAAAAAAAAATATTTTTTTAGTTACTTTGGAAAAAAAAATATTTTTTTAGTTACTTTGGAAAAAAAAATATTTTTTTAGTTACTTTGGAAAAAAAAATATTTTTTTAGTTACTTTGGAAAAAAAAATTTTTTTTTAGTTTCTTTGGAAAAAAAAATATTTTTTTAGTTACTTTGGAAAAAAAAATATTTTTTTAGTTACTTTGGAAAAAAATATATTTTTTTTAGTTACTTTGGAAAAAAATATATTTTTTTAGTTACTTTGGAAAAAAAAAAAAAAATTTTAGTTACTTTGGAAAAAAAAATATTTTTTTAGTTACTTTGGAAAAAAAAATATTTTTTTAGTTACTTTGGAAAAAAAAATAAATTTTTAGTTACTTTGGAAAAAATTTTTTTTTTTTAGTTTCTTTGGAAAAAAAATATTTTTTTAGTTTCTTTGGAAAAAAAATATTTTTTTAGTTACTTTGGAAAAAAAAATATTTTTTTAGTTTCTTTGGAAAAAAAAATATTTTTTTAGTTACTTTGGAAAAAAAAATATTTTTTTAGTTACTTTGGAAAAAAAAATATTTTTTTTAGTTACTTTGGAAAAAAAAATATTTTTTTAGTTACTTTGGAAAAAAAAAAAAAAATTTTAGTTACTTTGGAAAAAAAAATATTTTTTTAGTTACTTTGGAAAAAAAAATATTTTTTTAGTTACTTTGGAAAAAAAAATAAATTTTTAGTTACTTTGGAAAAAAAAAATTTTTTTTAGTTTCTTTGGAAAAAAATTTTTTTTTTTAGTTACTTTGGAAAAAAAAAATTTTTTTTAGTTTCTTTGGAAAAAAAATATTTTTTTAGTTACTTTGGAAAAAAAAAATATTTTTTTAGTTACTTTGGAAAAAAAAATATTTTTTTAGTTACTTTGGAAAAAAAATATTTTTTTAGTTACTTTGGAAAAAAAAATATTTTTTTAGTTACTTTGGGAAAAAAAATATTTTTTTAGTTACTTTGGAAAAAAAATTATTTTTTTAGTTACTTTGGAAAAAAAAATATTTTTTTAGTTACTTTGGAAAAAAATATATTTTTTTAGTTACTTTGGAAAAAAAAATTTTTTTTTAGTTACTTTGAAAAAAAAATAAATTTTTAGTTACTTTGGAAAAAAAAAATTTTTTTTAGTTTCTTTGGAAAAAAAAAAAAATTTTTAGTTACTTTGGAAAAAAAAATATTTTTTTAGTTACTTTGGAAAAAAAAATATTTTTTTAGTTACTTTGGAAAAAAAATTATTTTTTTAGTTACTTTGGGAAAAAAAATATTTTTTTAGTTACTTTGGGAAAAAAAATATTTTTTTAGTTACTTTGGAAAAAAAAATATTTTTTTAGTTACTTTGGAAAAAAAAATATTTTTTTAATTACTTTGGAAAAAAAATATTTTTTTAGTTACTTTGGAAAAAAAAATATTTTTTTAGTTACTTTGGGAAAAAAAATATTTTTTTAGTTACTTTGGAAAAAAAAATATTTTTTTAGTTACTTTGGAAAAAAAAATATTTTTTTAGTTACTTTGGAAAAAAAATATTTTTTTAGTTACTTTGGAAAAAAAAATATTTTTTTAGTTACTTTGGAAAAAAAAATATTTTTTTAGTTACTTTGGAAAAAAAATTATTTTTTTTTGTTTCTTTGGAAAAAAAAAATAATTTTTTAGTTACTTTGGAAAAAAAAATATTTTTTTAGTTTCTTTGGAAAAAAAAATATTTTTTTAGTTACTTTGGAAAAAAAAATATTTTTTTAGTTACTTTGGAAAAAAAAATATTTTTTTAGTTACTTTGGAAAAAAAATATTTTTTTAGTTACTTTGGAAAAAAAAATATTTTTTTAGTTACTTTGGAAAAAAAAATATTTTTTTAGTTACTTTGGAAAAAAATTATTTTTTTAGTTACTTTGGAAAAAAAATTTTTTTTAGTTACTTTGGAAAAAAAAATATTTTTTTAGTTACTTTGGAAAAAAAAAAAATTTTTTAGTTACTTTGGAAAAAAAAAAAAAAATTTTGTTACTTTGGAAAAAAAATAATTTTTTTAGTTACTTTGGAAAAAAAAATATTTTTTTAGTTACTTTGGAAAAAAAAAAAATGTTTAGTTTCTTTGGAAAAAAAAATTTTTTTTAGTTACTTTGGAAAAAAAAAAAATGTTTAGTTTCTTTGGAAAAAAAAATTTTTTTTAGTTACTTTGGAAAAAAAAATTTTTTTTTAGTTTCTTTGGAAAAAAAAATATTTTTTTAGTTACTTTGGAAAAAAAAATATTTTTTTAGTTTCTTTGGAAAAAAAAATATTTTTTTAGTTACTTTGGAAAAAAAAATATTTTTTTAGTTACTTTGGAAAAAAAAATATTTTTTTAGTTACTTTGGAAAAAAAAATATTTTTTTAGTTACTTTGGAAAAAAAAATATTTTTTTAGTTACTTTGGAAAAAAAAATATTTTTTTAGTTACTTTGGAAAAAAAAATATTTTTTTAGTTACTTTGGAAAAAAAATTTTTTTTTTAGTTTCTTTGGAAAAAAAAATATTTTTTTAGTTACTTTGGAAAAAAAAATATTTTTTTAGTTACTTTGGAAAAAAATATATTTTTTTTAGTTACTTTGGAAAAAAATATATTTTTTTAGTTACTTTGGAAAAAAAAAAAAAAATTTTAGTTACTTTGGAAAAAAAAATATTTTTTTAGTTACTTTGGAAAAAAAAATATTTTTTTAGTTACTTTGGAAAAAAAAATAAATTTTTAGTTACTTTGGAAAAAATTTTTTTTTTTTAGTTTCTTTGGAAAAAAAATATTTTTTTAGTTTCTTTGGAAAAAAAATATTTTTTTAGTTACTTTGGAAAAAAAAATATTTTTTTAGTTTCTTTGGAAAAAAAAATATTTTTTTAGTTACTTTGGAAAAAAAAATATTTTTTTAGTTACTTTGGAAAAAAAAATATTTTTTTTAGTTACTTTGGAAAAAAAAATATTTTTTTAGTTACTTTGGAAAAAAAAAAAAAAATTTTAGTTACTTTGGAAAAAAAAATATTTTTTTAGTTACTTTGGAAAAAAAAATATTTTTTTAGTTACTTTGGAAAAAAAAATAAATTTTTAGTTACTTTGGAAAAAAAAAATTTTTTTTAGTTTCTTTGGAAAAAAATTTTTTTTTTTAGTTACTTTGGAAAAAAAAATTTTTTTTTAGTTTCTTTGGAAAAAAAATATTTTTTTAGTTACTTTGGAAAAAAAAAATATTTTTTTAGTTACTTTGGAAAAAAAAATATTTTTTTAGTTACTTTGGAAAAAAAATATTTTTTTAGTTACTTTGGAAAAAAAAATATTTTTTTAGTTACTTTGGGAAAAAAAATATTTTTTTAGTTACTTTGGAAAAAAAATTATTTTTTTAGTTACTTTGGAAAAAAAAATATTTTTTTAGTTACTTTGGAAAAAAATATATTTTTTTAGTTACTTTGGAAAAAAAAATTTTTTTTTAGTTACTTTGAAAAAAAAATAAATTTTTAGTTACTTTGGAAAAAAAAATTTTTTTTTAGTTTCTTTGGAAAAAAAAAAAAATTTTTAGTTACTTTGGAAAAAAAAATATTTTTTTAGTTTCTTTGGAAAAAAAAATATTTTTTTAGTTACTTTGGAAAAAAAAATATTTTTTTAGTTATTTTGGAAAAAAAATATTTTTTTAGTTACTTTGGAAAAAAATATATTTTTTTAGTTACTTTGGAAAAAAAAATATTTTTTTAGTTACTTTGGAAAAAAAAATATTTTTTTAGTTACTTTGGAAAAAAAAATATTTTTTTAGTTACTTTGGAAAAAAAAATATTTTTTTAATTACTTTGGAAAAAAAATATTTTTTTAGTTACTTTGGAAAAAAAATATTTTTTTAGTTACTTTGGAAAAAAAAATATTTTTTTAGTTACTTTGGAAAAAAAAAATTTTTTTAGTTACTTTGGAAAAAAAAATATTTTTTTAGTTACTTTGGAAAAAAAAAATATTTTTTAGTTACTTTGGAAAAAAAATATGTTTTTAGTTACTTTGGAAAAAAAAATATTTTTTTAGTTTCTTTGGAAAAAAAAATAATTTTTTAGTTACTTTGGAAAAAAAAATATTTTTTTAGTTACTTTGGAAAAAAAAATATTTTTTTAGGTACTTTGGAAAAGAAAATATTTTTTTAGTTACTTTGGAAAAAAAATATTTTTTTAGTTACTTTGGAAAAAAATATATTTTTTTAGTTACTTTGGAAAAAAAAATATTTTTTTAGTTTCTTTGGGAAAAAAAATATTTTTTTAGTTACTTTGGAAAAAAATATTTTTTTTAGTTTCTTTGGAAAAAAAAATATTTTTTTTAGTTACTTTGGAAAAAAAAATATTTTTTTAGTTACTTTGGAAAAAAAAAATTTTTTTTAGTTTCTTTGGAAAAAAAAATATTTTTTTAGTTACTTTGGAAAAAAAAAATTTTTTTTAGTTACTTTGGAAAAAAAAAAAATTTTTAGTTACTTTGGAAAAAAAATTATTTTTTTAGTTACTTTGGAAAAAAAAATATTTTTTTAGTTACTTTGGAAAAAAAAAAATTTTTTAGTTTCTTTGGAAAAAAAATTTTTTTTTAGTTACTTTGGAAAAAAAAATATTTTTTTAGTTACTTTGGAAAAAAAATATTTTTTTAGTTACTTTGGAAAAAAAAAATTTTTTTAGTTACTTTGGAAAAAAAATTATTTTTTTAGTTACTTTGGAAAAAAAAATATTTTTTTAGTTACTTTGGAAAAAAAAATATTTTTTTAGTTACTTTGGAAAAAAAAATATTTTTTTAGTTACTTTGGAAAAAAAAATATTTTTTTAGTTACTTTGGAAAAAAAAATAATTTTTTAGTTACTTTGGAAAAAAAAAATTTTTTTTAGTTTCTTTGGAAAAAAAATTTTTTTTTAGTTACTTTGGAAAATTTTTTTTTTTTTTAGTTTCTTTGGAAAAAAAAATATTTTTTTAGTTACTTTGGAAAAAAAAAATTTTTTTTAGTTACTTTGGAAAAAAAATATTTTTTTAGTTACTTTGGAAAAAAAATATTTTTTTAGTTACTTTGGAAAAAAAAATATTTTTTTAGTTACTTTGGAAAAAAAAATATTTTTTTAGTTACTTTGGAAAAAAAAATATTTTTTTAGTTACTTTGGAAAAAAAAATATTTTTTTAGTTACTTTGGAAAAAAAAATATTTTTTTAGTTACTTTGGAAAAAAAAATTTTTTTTAGTTACTTTGGAAAAAAAAATATTTTTTTAGTTACTTTGGGAAAAAAAATATTTTTTTAGTTACTTTGGGAAAAAAATATTTTTTTAGTTACTTTGGAAAAAAAAATATTTTTTTAGTTACTTTGGAAAAAAAAATATTTTTTTAGTTACTTTGGAAAAAAAAAAAAATTTTAGTTACTTTGGAAAAAAAAATATTTTTTTAGTTTCTTTGGAAAAAAAATAATTTTTTAGTTACTTTGGAAAAAAAATATTTTTTTAGTTTCTTTGGAAAAAAAATTATTTTTTTAGTTACTTTGGAAAAAAAAATATTTTTTTAGTTACTTTGGAAAAAAAAATATTTTTTTAGTTACTTTGGAAAAAAAAATATTTTTTTAGTTTCTTTGGAAAAAAAAATATTTTTTTAGTTACTTTGGAAAAAAAATTATTTTTTTAGTTACTTTGGAAAAAAAATTATTTTTTTAGTTACTTTGGAAAAAAAAAATTTTTTAGTTACTTTGGAAAAAAAAAAAATTTTTTAGTTACTTTGGAAATTTTTTTATTTTTTTAGTTACTTTGGAAAAAAAAAAAAATTTTTAGTTACTTTGGAAAAAAAATTATTTTTTTAGTTACTTTGGAAAAAAAAATTTTTTTTTAGTTACTTTGGAAAAAAAAAAATGTTTAGTTTCTTTGGAAAAAAAAAAATTTTTTAGTTACTTTGGAAAAAAATTTTTTTTTTTAGTTTCTTTGGAAAAAAAAATATTTTTTTAGTTACTTTGGAAAAAAAAATATTTTTTTAGTTTCTTTGGAAAAAAAAAAAATTTTTTAGTTACTTTGGAAAAAAAAAAATTTTTTTAGTTACTTTGGAAAAAAAAATATTTTTTTAGTTACTTTGGAAAAAAAAATATTTTTTTAGTTACTTTGGAAAAAAAAATATTTTTTTAGTTACTTTGGAAAAAAAAATATTTTTTTAGTTACTTTGGAAAAAAAAATTTTTTTTTAGTTACTTTGGAAAAAAAAATATTTTTTTAGTTACTTTGGGAAAAAAAATATTTTTTTAGTTACTTTGGAAAAAAAAATATTTTTTTAGTTACTTTGGAAAAAAAAATATTTTTTTAGTTACTTTGGAAAAAAAAATATTTTTTTAATTACTTTGGAAAAAAAATATTTTTTTAGTTACTTTGGAAAAAAAATATTTTTTTAGTTACTTTGGAAAAAAAAATATTTTTTTAGTTACTTTGGAAAAAAAAATTTTTTTTAGTTACTTTGGAAAAAAAAATATTTTTTTAGTTACTTTGGAAAAAAAAAATATTTTTTAGTTACTTTGGAAAAAAAATATGTTTTTAGTTACTTTGGAAAAAAAAATATTTTTTTAGTTTCTTTGGAAAAAAAAATAATTTTTTAGTTACTTTGGAAAAAAAAATATTTTTTTAGTTACTTTGGAAAAAAAATATATTTTTTTAGGTACTTTGGAAAAAAAATATTTTTTTAGTTACTTTGGAAAAAAAATATTTTTTTAGTTACTTTGGAAAAAAATATATTTTTTTAGTTACTTTGGAAAAAAAAATATTTTTTTAGTTACTTTGGAAAAAAAAATATTTTTTTAGTTACTTTGGAAAAAAATATTTTTTTTAGTTACTTTGGAAAAAAAAATATTTTTTTAGTTACTTTGGAAAAAAAAATATTTTTTTAGTTACTTTGGGAAAAAAAATATTTTTTTAGTTTCTTTGGAAAAAAAAATATTTTTTTAGTTACTTTGGAAAAAAAAATATTTTTTTAGTTACTTTGGAAAAAAAAATATTTTTTTAATTACTTTGGAAAAAAAATATTTTTTTAGTTACTTTGGAAAAAAAATATTTTTTTAGTTACTTTGGAAAAAAAAATATTTTTTTAGTTACTTTGGAAAAAAAAATTTTTTTTAGTTACTTTGGAAAAAAAAATATTTTTTTAGTTACTTTGGAAAAAAAAAATATTTTTTAGTTACTTTGGAAAAAAAATATGTTTTTAGTTACTTTGGAAAAAAAAATATTTTTTTAGTTTCTTTGGAAAAAAAAATAATTTTTTAGTTACTTTGGAAAAAAAAATATTTTTTTAGTTACTTTGGAAAAAAAAATATTTTTTTAGGTACTTTGGAAAAAATATATTTTTTTAGTTACTTTGGAAAAAAAATATTTTTTTAGTTACTTTGGAAAAAAATATATTTTTTTAGTTACTTTGGAAAAAAAAATATTTTTTTAGTTTCTTTGGGAAAAAAAATATTTTTTTAGTTACTTTGGAAAAAAATATTTTTTTTAGTTTCTTTGGAAAAAAAAATATTTTTTTTAGTTACTTTGGAAAAAAAAATATTTTTTTAGTTACTTTGGAAAAAAAAATATTTTTTTAGTTTCTTTGGAAAAAAAAAAATTTTTTTAGTTACTTTGGAAAAAAAAAAATTTTTTTAGTTACTTTGGAAAAAAAAAAATTTTTAGTTACTTTGGAAAAAAAATTATTTTTTTAGTTACTTTGGAAAAAAAAATATTTTTTTAGTTACTTTGGAAAAAAAAAAAATTTTTAGTTTCTTTGGAAAAAAAAATTTTTTTTAGTTACTTTGGAAAAAAAAATATTTTTTTAGTTACTTTGGAAAAAAAATATTTTTTTAGTTACTTTGGAAAAAAAAAAAATTTTTTTAGTTACTTTGGAAAAAAAATTATTTTTTTAGTTACTTTGGAAAAAAAAATATTTTTTTAGTTACTTTGGAAAAAAAAATATTTTTTTAGTTACTTTGGAAAAAAAAATATTTTTTTAGTTACTTTGGAAAAAAAAATATTTTTTTAGTTACTTTGGAAAAAAAAATAATTTTTTAGTTACTTTGGAAAAAAAAATTTTTTTTTAGTTTCTTTGGAAAAAAAATTTTTTTTTAGTTACTTTGGAATTTTTTTTTTTTTTTTAGTTTCTTTGGAAAAAAAAATATTTTTTTAGTTACTTTGGAAAAAAAAAATTTTTTTTAGTTACTTTGGAAAAAAAATATTTTTTTAGTTACTTTGGAAAAAAAATATTTTTTTAGTTACTTTGGAAAAAAAAATATTTTTTTAGTTACTTTGGAAAAAAAAATATTTTTTTAGTTACTTTGGAAAAAAAAATATTTTTTTAGTTACTTTGGAAAAAAAAATATTTTTTTAGTTACTTTGGAAAAAAAAATATTTTTTTAGTTACTTTGGAAAAAAAAAATTTTTTTAGTTACTTTGGAAAAAAAAATATTTTTTTAGTTACTTTGGGAAAAAAAATATTTTTTTAGTTACTTTGGGAAAAAAATATTTTTTTAGTTACTTTGGAAAAAAAAATATTTTTTTAGTTACTTTGGAAAAAAAAATATTTTTTTAGTTACTTTGGAAAAAAAAAAATTTTTTAGTTACTTTGGAAAAAAAAATATTTTTTTAGTTTCTTTGGAAAAAAAATAATTTTTTAGTTACTTTGGAAAAAAAAATATTTTTTTAGTTTCTTTGGAAAAAAAATTATTTTTTTAGTTACTTTGGAAAAAAAAATATTTTTTTAGTTACTTTGGAAAAAAAAATATTTTTTTAGTTACTTTGGAAAAAAAAATATTTTTTTAGTTTCTTTGGAAAAAAAAATATTTTTTTAGTTACTTTGGAAAAAAAATTATTTTTTTAGTTACTTTGGAAAAAAAAATATTTTTTTAGTTACTTTGGAAAAAAAAAATGTTTTAGTTACTTTGGAAAAAAAAATATTTTTTTAGTTACTTTGGAAATTTTTTTATTTTTTTAGTTACTTTGGAAAAAAAAAACAATTTTTAGTTACTTTGGAAAAAAAATTATTTTTTTAGTTACTTTGGAAAAAAAAAATTTTTTTAGTTACTTTGGAAAAAAAAAAATGTTTAGTTTCTTTGGAAAAAAAAAATTTTTTTAGTTACTTTGGAAAAAAATTTTTTTTTTTAGTTTCTTTGGAAAAAAATATATTTTTTTAGTTACTTTGGGAAAAAAAATATTTTTTTAGTTTCTTTGGAAAAAAAAAAAATTTTTTAGTTACTTTGGAAAAAAAAATATTTTTTTAGTTACTTTGGAAAAAAAAATATTTTTTTAGTTACTTTGGAAAAAAAAATATTTTTTTAGTTACTTTGGAAAAAAAAATATTTTTTTAGTTACTTTGGAAAAAAAATATTTTTTTAGTTACTTTGGAAAAAAAATATTTTTTTAGTTACTTTGGAAAAAAAAAATTTTTTTAGTTACTTTGGAAAAAAAAAAATTTTTTAGTTACTTTGGAAAAAAAAATATTTTTTTAGTTACTTTGGAAAAAAAATTATTTTTTTAGTTACTTTGGAAAAAAAAAAATTTTTTTAGTTACTTTGGAAATTTTTTTATTTTTTTAGTTACTTTGGAAAAAAAAATATTTTTTTAGTTACTTTGGAAAAAAAAAAATTGTTTTAGTTTCTTTGGAAAAAAAAATTTTTTTTAGTTACTTTGGAAAAAAAAATTTTTTTTTAGTTTCTTTGGAAAAAAAAATATTTTTTTAGTTACTTTGGAAAAAAAAATATTTTTTTAGTTTCTTTGGAAAAAAAAATATTTTTTTAGTTACTTTGGAAAAAAAAATATTTTTTTAGTTACTTTGGAAAAAAAAATATTTTTTTTAGTTACTTTGGAAAAAAAAATATTTTTTTAGTTACTTTGGAAAAAAAAATATTTTTTTAGTTACTTTGGAAAAAAAAATATTTTTTTAGTTACTTTGGAAAAAAAAATATTTTTTTAGTTACTTTGGAAAAAAAAATTTTTTTTAGTTACTTTGGAAAAAAAAAAAAATTTTAGTTACTTTGGAAAAAAAAATATATTTTTATGGTTACTTTGGGAAAAAATATATTTTTTTAGTTACTTTGGAAAAAAAAATATTTTTTTAGTTACTTTGGAAAAAAAAAATTTTTTTTAGTTACTTTGGAAAAAAAAATATTTTTTTAGTTACTTTGGAAAAAAAAAAATTGTTTTAGTTACTTTGGAAAAAAAAAATTTTTTTTAGTTACTTTGGAAAAAAATATATTTTTTTAGTTTCTTTGGAAAAAAAAAAATTTTTTTAGTTACTTTGGAAAAAAAAATATTTTTTTAGTTTCTTTGGAAAAAAAAATATTTTTTTAGTTACTTTGGAAAAAAAAATATTTTTTTAGTTACTTTGGAAAAAAAATATTTTTTTAGTTACTTTGGAAAAAAAAATATTTTTTTAGTTACTTTGGAAAAAAAAATATTTTTTTAGTTACTTTGGAAAAAATTTTATTTTTTTAGTTACTTTGGAAAAAAAATTATTTTTTTAGTTACTTTGGGAAAAAAAATATTTTTTTAGTTACTTTGGAAAAAAAAATATTTTTTTAGTTACTTTGGAAAAAAAAATATTTTTTTAGTTACTTTGGAAAAAAAAATATTTTTTTAATTACTTTGGAAAAAAAATATTTTTTTAGTTACTTTGGAAAAAAAATATTTTTTTAGTTACTTTGGAAAAAAATATATTTTTTTAGTTACTTTGGAAAAAAAAATATTTTTTTAGTTACTTTGGAAAAAAAAATATTTTTTTAGTTACTTTGGAAAAAAAAATATTTTTTTAGGTACTTTGGAAAAAAAAATATTTTTTTAGTTACTTTGGAAAAAAAATATTTTTTTAGTTACTTTGGAAAAAAAAATATTTTTTTAGTTACTTTGGAAAAAAAAATATTTTTTTAGTTACTTTGGAAAAAAAAAAGAAATTTTTGTTTCTTTGGAAAAAAAAATTTTTTTTAGTTACTTTGGAAAAAAAATTTTTTTTTTAGTTACTTTGGAAAAAAAATATTTTTTTAGTTACTTTGGAAAAAAAAATATTTTTTTAGTTACTTTGGAAAAAAAAATATTTTTTTAGTTACTTTGGAAAAAAAATATTTTTTTAGTTTCTTTGGGAAAAAAAATATTTTTTTAGTTACTTTGGAAAAAAATATTTTTTTTAGTTTCTTTGGAAAAAAAAATATTTTTTTTAGTTACTTTGGAAAAAAAAATTTTTTTTAGTTACTTTGGAAAAAAAAATATTTTTTTAGTTTCTTTGGAAAAAAAAATATTTTTTTAGTTACTTTGGAAAAATTTTTTTTTTTTTAGTTACTTTGGAAAAAAAAAATATATTTTTATGGTTACTTTGGGAAAAAAAATATTTTTTTAGTTACTTTGGAAAAAAAAAATTTTTTTTAGTTACTTTGGAAAAAAAAAAATTTTTTTAGTTACTTTGGAAAAAAAAATATTTTTTTAGTTACTTTGGAAAAAAAAAATTGTTTTAGTTACTTTGGAAAAAAAAAATTTTTTTTAGTTACTTTGGAAAAAAAAATATTTTTTTAGTTTCTTTGGAAAAAAAAAAATTTTTTTAGTTACTTTGGAAAAAAAAATATTTTTTTAGTTTCTTTGGAAAAAAAAATATTTTTTTAGTTACTTTGGAAAAAAAAATATTTTTTTAGTTACTTTGGAAAAAAAATATTTTTTTAGTTACTTTGGAAAAAAAAATATTTTTTTAGTTACTTTGGAAAAAAAAATATTTTTTTAGTTACTTTGGAAAAAAAAATATTTTTTTAGTTACTTTGGAAAAAAAAATATTTTTTTAGTTACTTTGGAAAAAAAATTATTTTTTTAGTTACTTTGGGAAAAAAAATATTTTTTTAGTTACTTTGGAAAAAAAAATATTTTTTTAGTTACTTTGGAAAAAAAAATATTTTTTTAGTTACTTTGGAAAAAAAAATATTTTTTTAATTACTTTGGAAAAAAAATATTTTTTTAGTTACTTTGGAAAAAAAATATTTTTTTAGTTACTTTGGAAAAAAATATATTTTTTTAGTTACTTTGGAAAAAAATATATTTTTTTAGTTACTTTGGAAAAAAAAATATTTTTTTAGTTACTTTGGAAAAAAAAATATTTTTTTAGGTACTTTGGAAAAAAAAATATTTTTTTAGTTACTTTGGAAAAAAAATATTTTTTTAGTTACTTTGGAAAAAAAAATATTTTTTTAGTTACTTTGGAAAAAAAAATATTTTTTTAGTTACTTTGGAAAAAAAAAAGAAATTTTTGTTTCTTTGGAAAAAAAATATTTTTTTAGTTACTTTGGAAAAAAAAATATTTTTTTAGTTACTTTGGAAAAAAAAATATTTTTTTAGTTACTTTGGAAAAAAAAATATTTTTTTAGTTTCTTTGGAAAAAAAAATATTTTTTTAGTTACTTTGGAAAAAAAAATTTTTTTTTAGTTACTTTGGAAAAAAAAAAATTTTTTAGTTACTTTGGAAAAAAAATTATTTTTTTAGTTACTTTGGAAAAAAAAATATTTTTTTAGTTACTTTGGAAAAAAAAATTTTTTTTAGTTTCTTTGGAAAATTTTTTTTTTTTTAGTTACTTTGGAAAAAAAAATATATTTTTAGTTACTTTGGAAAAAAAATATTTTTTTAGTTACTTTGGAAAAAAAAATATTTTTTTAGTTACTTTGGAAAAAAAAATATTTTTTTAGTTACTTTGGAAAAAAAATTATTTTTTTAGTTACTTTGGAAAAAAAAATATTTTTTTAGTTACTTTGGAAAAAAAAATATTTTTTTAGTTACTTTGGAAAAAAAAATATTTTTTTAGTTACTTTGGAAAAAAAAATATTTTTTTAGTTACTTTGGAAAAAAAAATAATTTTTTAGTTACTTTGGAAAAAAAAAATTTTTTTTAGTTTCTTTGGAAAAAAAAATATTTTTTTAGTTACTTTGGAAAAAAAAATATTTTTTTAATTACTTTGGAAAAAAAATATTTTTTTAGTTACTTTGGAAAAAAAATATTTTTTTAGTTACTTTGGAAAAAAATATATTTTTTTAGTTACTTTGGAAAAAAAAATATTTTTTTAGTTACTTTGGAAAAAAAAATATTTTTTTAGTTACTTTGGAAAAAAAAATATTTTTTTAGGTACTTTGGAAAAAAAAATATTTTTTTAGTTACTTTGGAAAAAAAATATTTTTTTAGTTACTTTGGAAAAAAAAATATTTTTTTAGTTACTTTGGAAAAAAAAATATTTTTTTAGTTACTTTGGAAAAAAAAAAGAAATTTTTGTTTCTTTGGAAAAAAAAATTTTTTTAGTTACTTTGGAAAAAAAAATTTTTTTTTAGTTACTTTGGAAAAAAAATATTTTTTTAGTTACTTTGGAAAAAAAAATATTTTTTTAGTTACTTTGGAAAAAAAAATATTTTTTTAGTTACTTTGGAAAAAAAATATTTTTTTAGTTTCTTTGGGAAAAAAAATATTTTTTTAGTTACTTTGGAAAAAAATATTTTTTTTAGTTTCTTTGGAAAAAAAAATATTTTTTTTAGTTACTTTGGAAAAAAAAATTTTTTTTAGTTACTTTGGAAAAAAAAATATTTTTTTAGTTTCTTTGGAAAAAAAAATATTTTTTTAGTTACTTTGGAAAAAAAATATTTTTTTAGTTACTTTGGAAAAAAAAATATTTTTTTAGTTACTTTGGAAAAAAAAATATTTTTTTAGTTACTTTGGAAAAAAAATATTTTTTTAGTTTCTTTGGGAAAAAAAATATTTTTTTAGTTACTTTGGAAAAAAAATATTTTTTTAGTTACTTTGGAAAAAAAAATATTTTTTTAGTTACTTTGGAAAAAAAAATATTTTTTTAGTTACTTTGGAAAATTTTTTATTTTTTTAGTTACTTTGGAAAAAAAATTATTTTTTTAGTTACTTTGGGAAAAAAAATATTTTTTTAGTTACTTTGGAAAAAAAAATATTTTTTTAGTTACTTTGGAAAAAAAAATATTTTTTTAGTTACTTTGGAAAAAAAAATATTTTTTTAATTACTTTGGAAAAAAAATATTTTTTTAGTTACTTTGGAAAAAAAATATTTTTTTAGTTACTTTGGAAAAAAATATATTTTTTTAGTTACTTTGGAAAAAAAAATATTTTTTTAGTTACTTTGGAAAAAAAAATATTTTTTTAGTTACTTTGGAAAAAAAAATATTTTTTTAGGTACTTTGGAAAAAAAAATATTTTTTTAGTTACTTTGGAAAAAAAATATTTTTTTAGTTACTTTGGAAAAAAAAATATTTTTTTAGTTACTTTGGAAAAAAAAATATTTTTTTAGTTACTTTGGAAAAAAAAAAGAAATTTTTGTTTCTTTGGAAAAAAAAAATTTTTTTAGTTACTTTGGAAAAAAAAATTTTTTTTTAGTTACTTTGGAAAAAAAAATTTTTTTTAGTTTCTTTGGAAAATTTTTTTTTTTTTAGTTACTTTGGAAAAAAAAATATATTTTTAGTTACTTTGGAAAAAAAATATTTTTTTAGTTACTTTGGAAAAAAAAATATTTTTTTAGTTACTTTGGAAAAAAAAATATTTTTTTAGTTACTTTGGAAAAAAAATTATTTTTTTAGTTACTTTGGAAAAAAAAATATTTTTTTAGTTACTTTGGAAAAAAAAATATTTTTTTAGTTACTTTGGAAAAAAAAATATTTTTTTAGTTACTTTGGAAAAAAAAATATTTTTTTAGTTACTTTGGAAAAAAAAATAATTTTTTAGTTACTTTGGAAAAAAAAAATTTTTTTTAGTTTCTTTGGAAAAAAAAATATTTTTTTAGTTACTTTGGAAAAAAAAATATTTTTTTAATTACTTTGGAAAAAAAATATTTTTTTAGTTACTTTGGAAAAAAAATATTTTTTTAGTTACTTTGGAAAAAAATATATTTTTTTAGTTACTTTGGAAAAAAAAATATTTTTTTAGTTACTTTGGAAAAAAAAATATTTTTTTAGTTACTTTGGAAAAAAAAATATTTTTTTAGGTACTTTGGAAAAAAAAATATTTTTTTAGTTACTTTGGAAAAAAAATATTTTTTTAGTTACTTTGGAAAAAAAAATATTTTTTTAGTTACTTTGGAAAAAAAAATATTTTTTTAGTTACTTTGGAAAAAAAAAAGAAATTTTTGTTTCTTTGGAAAAAAAAAATTTTTTTAGTTACTTTGGAAAAAAAAATTTTTTTTTAGTTACTTTGGAAAAAAAATATTTTTTTAGTTACTTTGGAAAAAAAAATATTTTTTTAGTTACTTTGGAAAAAAAAATATTTTTTTAGTTACTTTGGAAAAAAAATATTTTTTTAGTTTCTTTGGGAAAAAAAATATTTTTTTAGTTACTTTGGAAAAAAATATTTTTTTTAGTTTCTTTGGAAAAAAAAATATTTTTTTTAGTTACTTTGGAAAAAAAAATTTTTTTTAGTTACTTTGGAAAAAAAAATATTTTTTTAGTTTCTTTGGAAAAAAAAATATTTTTTTAGTTACTTTGGAAAAAAAATATTTTTTTAGTTACTTTGGAAAAAAAAATATTTTTTTAGTTACTTTGGAAAAAAAAATATTTTTTTAGTTACTTTGGAAAAAAAATATTTTTTTAGTTTCTTTGGGAAAAAAAATATTTTTTTAGTTACTTTGGAAAAAAAATATTTTTTTAGTTACTTTGGAAAAAAAAATATTTTTTTAGTTACTTTGGAAAAAAAAATATTTTTTTAGTTACTTTGGAAAAATTTTTATTTTTTTAGTTACTTTGGAAAAAAAATTATTTTTTTAGTTACTTTGGGAAAAAAAATATTTTTTTAGTTACTTTGGAAAAAAAAATATTTTTTTAGTTACTTTGGAAAAAAAAATATTTTTTTAGTTACTTTGGAAAAAAAAATATTTTTTTAGTTACTTTGGAAAAAAAAATATTTTTTTAATTACTTTGGAAAAAAAATATTTTTTTAGTTACTTTGGAAAAAAAATATTTTTTTAGTTACTTTGGAAAAAAAAATATTTTTTTAGTTACTTTGGAAAAAAAAATATTTTTTTAGTTACTTTGGAAAAAAAAATATTTTTTTAGTTACTTTGGAAAAAAAAATATTTTTTTAGGTACTTTGGAAAAAAAAATATTTTTTTAGTTACTTTGGAAAAAAAATATTTTTTTAGTTACTTTGGAAAAAAAAATATTTTTTTAGTTACTTTGGAAAAAAAAATATTTTTTTAGTTACTTTGGAAAAAAAAAAGAAATTTTTGTTTCTTTGGAAAAAAAAAATTTTTTTAGTTACTTTGGAAAAAAAAATTTTTTTTTAGTTACTTTGGAAAAAAAATATTTTTTTAGTTACTTTGGAAAAAAAAATATTTTTTTAGTTACTTTGGAAAAAAAAATATTTTTTTAGTTACTTTGGAAAAAAAATATTTTTTTAGTTTCTTTGGGAAAAAAAATATTTTTTTAGTTACTTTGGAAAAAAATATTTTTTTTAGTTTCTTTGGAAAAAAAAATATTTTTTTTAGTTACTTTGGAAAAAAAAATTTTTTTTAGTTACTTTGGAAAAAAAAATATTTTTTTAGTTTCTTTGGAAAAAAAAATATTTTTTTAGTTACTTTGGAAAAAATTTTTTTTTTTTAGTTACTTTGGAAAAAAAAAATATATTTTTATGGTTACTTTGGGAAAAAAAATATTTTTTTAGTTACTTTGGAAAAAAAAAATTTTTTTTAGTTACTTTGGAAAAAAAAAAATTTTTTTAGTTACTTTGGAAAAAAAAATATTTTTTTAGTTTGGAAAAAAAAAATTTTTTTTAGTTACTTTGGAAAAAAAAATATTTTTTTAGTTTCTTTGGAAAAAAAAAAATTTTTTTAGTTACTTTGGAAAAAAAAATATTTTTTTAGTTTCTTTGGAAAAAAAAATATTTTTTTAGTTACTTTGGAAAAAAAAATATTTTTTTAGTTACTTTGGAAAAAAAATATTTTTTTAGTTACTTTGGAAAAAAAAATATTTTTTTAGTTACTTTGGAAAAAAAAATATTTTTTTAGTTACTTTGGAAAAAAAAATATTTTTTTAGTTACTTTGGAAAAAAAAATATTTTTTTAGTTACTTTGGAAAAAAAATTATTTTTTTAGTTACTTTGGGAAAAAAAATATTTTTTTAGTTACTTTGGAAAAAAAAATATTTTTTTAGTTACTTTGGAAAAAAAAATATTTTTTTAGTTACTTTGGAAAAAAAAATATTTTTTTAATTACTTTGGAAAAAAAATATTTTTTTAGTTACTTTGGAAAAAAAATATTTTTTTAGTTACTTTGGAAAAAAATATATTTTTTTAGTTACTTTGGAAAAAAATATATTTTTTTAGTTACTTTGGAAAAAAAAATATTTTTTTAGTTACTTTGGAAAAAAAAATATTTTTTTAGGTACTTTGGAAAAAAAAATATTTTTTTAGTTACTTTGGAAAAAAAATATTTTTTTAGTTACTTTGGAAAAAAAAATATTTTTTTAGTTACTTTGGAAAAAAAAATATTTTTTTAGTTACTTTGGAAAAAAAAAAGAAATTTTTGTTTCTTTGGAAAAAAAATATTTTTTTAGTTACTTTGGAAAAAAAAATATTTTTTTAGTTACTTTGGAAAAAAAAATATTTTTTTAGTTACTTTGGAAAAAAAAATATTTTTTTAGTTTCTTTGGAAAAAAAAATATTTTTTTAGTTACTTTGGAAAAAAAAATTTTTTTTTAGTTACTTTGGAAAAAAAAAAAATTTTTAGTTACTTTGGAAAAAAAATTATTTTTTTAGTTACTTTGGAAAAAAAAATATTTTTTTAGTTACTTTGGAAAAAAAAATTTTTTTTAGTTTCTTTGGAAAATTTTTTTTTTTTAGTTACTTTGGAAAAAAATATATATTTTTAGTTACTTTGGAAAAAAAATATTTTTTTAGTTACTTTGGAAAAAAAAATATTTTTTTAGTTACTTTGGAAAAAAAAATATTTTTTTAGTTACTTTGGAAAAAAAATTATTTTTTTAGTTACTTTGGAAAAAAAAATATTTTTTTAGTTACTTTGGAAAAAAAAATATTTTTTTAGTTACTTTGGAAAAAAAAATATTTTTTTAGTTACTTTGGAAAAAAAAATATTTTTTTAGTTACTTTGGAAAAAAAAATAATTTTTTAGTTACTTTGGAAAAAAAAAATTTTTTTTAGTTTCTTTGGAAATTTTTTTTTTTTTTAGTTACTTTGGAAAAAAAATTTTTTTTTTAGTTTCTTTGGAAAAAAAAATATTTTTTTAGTTACTTTGGAAAAAAAAATATTTTTTTAGTTACTTTGGAAAAAAAAATATTTTTTTAGTTACTTTGGAAAAAAAATATTTTTTTAGTTACTTTGGAAAAAAAAATATTTTTTTAGTTACTTTGGAAAAAAAAATATTTTTTTAGTTACTTTGGAAAAAAAAATATTTTTTTAGTTACTTTGGAAAAAAAATATTTTTTTAGTTACTTTGGAAAAAAATATATTTTTTTAGTTACTTTGGAAAAAAATATATTTTTTTAGTTACTTTGGAAAAAAAAATATTTTTTTAGTTACTTTGGAAAAAAAAATATTTTTTTAGGTACTTTGGAAAAAAAAATATTTTTTTAGTTACTTTGGAAAAAAAATATTTTTTTAGTTACTTTGGAAAAAAAAATATTTTTTTAGTTACTTTGGAAAAAAAAATATTTTTTTAGTTACTTTGGAAAAAAAAAAGAAATTTTTGTTTCTTTGGAAAAAAAATATTTTTTTAGTTACTTTGGAAAAAAAAATATTTTTTTAGTTACTTTGGAAAAAAAAATATTTTTTTAGTTACTTTGGAAAAAAAAATATTTTTTTAGTTTCTTTGGAAAAAAAAATATTTTTTTAGTTACTTTGGAAAAAAAATTTTTTTTTTAGTTACTTTGGAAAAAAAAAATTTTTTTAGTTACTTTGGAAAAAAAATTATTTTTTTAGTTACTTTGGAAAAAAAAATATTTTTTTAGTTACTTTGGAAAAAAAAAATTTTTTTTAGTTTCTTTGGAAAAAAATTTTTTTTTTAGTTACTTTGGAAAAAAAAATATTTTTTTAGTTACTTTGGAAAAAAAATATTTTTTTAGTTACTTTGGAAAAAAAAATATTTTTTTAGTTACTTTGGAAAAAAAAATATTTTTTTAGTTACTTTGGAAAAAAAATTATTTTTTTAGTTACTTTGGAAAAAAAAATATTTTTTTAGTTACTTTGGAAAAAAAAATATTTTTTTAGTTACTTTGGAAAAAAAATTATTTTTTTAGTTACTTTGGAAAAAAAAATATTTTTTTAGTTACTTTGGAAAAAAAATTATTTTTTTAGTTACTTTGGAAAAAAAAATATTTTTTTAGTTACTTTGGAAAAAAAAATATTTTTTTAGTTACTTTGGAAAAAAAAATAATTTTTTAGTTACTTTGGAAAAAAAAAAATTTTTTTAGTTTCTTTGGAAATTTTTTTTTTTTTTAGTTACTTTGGAAAAAAATTTTTTTTTTTAGTTTCTTTGGAAAAAAAAATATTGTTTTAGTTACTTTGGAAAAAAAAATATTTTTTTAGTTACTTTGGAAAAAAAAATATTTTTTTAGTTACTTTGGAAAAAAAATATTTTTTTAGTTACTTTGGAAAAAAAAATATTTTTTTAGTTACTTTGGAAAAAAAAATATTTTTTTAGTTACTTTGGAAAAAAAATTTTTTTTTTAGTTACTTTGGAAAAAAAAAATTTTTTTTAGTTACTTTGGAAAAAAAAATTTTTTTTAGTTACTTTGGAAAAAAGAATATTTTTTTAGTTACTTTGGGAAAAAAAAATATTTTTTTAGTTACTTTGGGAAAAAAAATATTTTTTTAGTTACTTTGGAAAAAAAAATATTTTTTTAGTTACTTTGGAAAAAAAAATATTTTTTTAGTTACTTTGGAAAAAAAAAAAAATTTTTAGTTACTTTGGAAAAAAAATATTTTTTTAGTTTCTTTGGAAAAAAAATAATTTTTTAGTTACTTTGGAAAAAAAAATATTTTTTTAGTTTCTTTGGAAAAAAAAATATTTTTTTAGTTACTTTGGAAAAAAAAATATTTTTTTAGTTACTTTGGAAAAAAAAATATTTTTTTAGTTACTTTGGAAAAAAAAATATTTTTTTAGTTACTTTGGAAAAAAAAATATTTTTTTAGTTACTTTGGAAAAAAAAAATTTTTTTTAGTTACTTTGGAAAAAAAAAATTTTTTTTAGTTACTTTGGAAAAAAAAATTTTTTTTAGTTACTTTGGAAAAAAGAATATTTTTTTAGTTACTTTGGGAAAAAAAAATATTTTTTTAGTTACTTTGGGAAAAAAAATATTTTTTTAGTTACTTTGGAAAAAAAAATATTTTTTTAGTTACTTTGGAAAAAAAAATATTTTTTTAGTTACTTTGGAAAAAAAAAAAATTTTTTAGTTACTTTGGAAAAAAAAATATTTTTTTAGTTTCTTTGGAAAAAAAATAATTTTTTAGTTACTTTGGAAAAAAAAATATTTTTTTAGTTTCTTTGGAAAAAAAAAAATTTTTTTAGTTACTTTGGAAAAAAAAATATTTTTTTAGTTACTTTGGAAAAAAAAATATTTTTTTAGTTACTTTGGAAAAAAAAATATTTTTTTAGTTTCTTTGGAAAAAAAAATATTTTTTTAGTTACTTTGGAAAAAAAATTATTTTTTTAGTTACTTTGGAAAAAAAAATATTTTTTAGTTACTTTGGAAAAAAAAAATTTTTTTAGTTACTTTGGAAAAAAAAATATTTTTTTAGTTACTTTGGAAAAAATTTATTTTTTTAGTTACTTTGGAAAAAAAAAAATTTTTTAGTTACTTTGGAAAAAAAATTATTTTTTTAGTTACTTTGGAAAAAAAAATTTTTTTTAGTTACTTTGGAAAAAAGAATATTTTTTTAGTTACTTTGGGAAAAAAAAATATTTTTTTAGTTACTTTGGGAAAAAAAATATTTTTTTAGTTACTTTGGAAAAAAAAATATTTTTTTAGTTACTTTGGAAAAAAAAATATTTTTTTAGTTACTTTGGAAAAAAAAAAAAAATTTTTGTTACTTTGGAAAAAAAAATATTTTTTTAGTTTCTTTGGAAAAAAAATAATTTTTTAGTTACTTTGGAAAAAAAATATTTTTTTAGTTTCTTTGGAAAAAAAAATATTTTTTTAGTTACTTTGGAAAAAAAAATATTTTTTTAGTTACTTTGGAAAAAAAATATTTTTTTAGTTACTTTGGAAAAAAAAAATATTTTTTTAGTTACTTTGGAAAAAAAAATATTTTTTTAGTTACTTTGGAAAAAAAAAATTTTTTTTAGTTACTTTGGAAAAAAAAAATTTTTTTTAGTTACTTTGGAAAAAAAAATTTTTTTTAGTTACTTTGGAAAAAAGAATATTTTTTTAGTTACTTTGGGAAAAAAAATATTTTTTTAGTTACTTTGGGAAAAAAAATATTTTTTTAGTTACTTTGGAAAAAAAAATATTTTTTTAGTTACTTTGGAAAAAAAATATTTTTTTAGTTACTTTGGAAAAAAAAAAAATTTTTAGTTACTTTGGGAAAAAAAATATTTTTTTAGTTTCTTTGGAAAAAAAATAATTTTTTAGTTACTTTGGAAAAAAAAATATTTTTTTAGTTTCTTTGGAAAAAAAAATATTTTTTTAGTTACTTTGGAAAAAAAAATATTTTTTTAGTTACTTTGGAAAAAAAAATATTTTTTTAGTTACTTTGGAAAAAAAAATATTTTTTTAGTTTCTTTGGAAAAAAAAATATTTTTTTAGTTACTTTGGAAAAAAAATTATTTTTTTAGTTACTTTGGAAAAAAAAATATTTTTTTAGTTACTTTGGAAAAAAAAATTTTTTTTAGTTACTTTGGAAAAAAAAATATTTTTTTAGTTACTTTGGAAAAAAATTTATTTTTTTAGTTACTTTGGAAAAAAAAAAATTTTTTAGTTACTTTGGAAAAAAAATTATTTTTTTAGTTACTTTGGAAAAAAAAAAAATTTTTTAGTTACTTTGGAAAAAAAAATGTTTAGTTTCTTTGGAAAAATTTTTTTTTTTTAGTTACTTTGGAAAATTTTTTTTTTTTTTTTAGTTTCTTTGGAAAAAAAAATATTTTTTTAGTTACTTTGGAAAAAAAAATATTTTTTTAGTTACTTTGGAAAAAAAAATATTTTTTTAGTTACTTTGGAAAAAAAATATTTTTTTAGTTACTTTGGAAAAAAAAATATTTTTTTAGTTACTTTGGAAAAAAAATATTTTTTTAGTTACTTTGGAAAAAAAAAATATTTTTTTAGTTACTTTGGAAAAAAAAAATTTTTTTTAGTTACTTTGGAAAAAAAAAAAATTTTTTAGTTACTTTGGAAAAAAAAAATTTTTTTAGTTACTTTGGAAAAAAGAATATTTTTTTAGTTACTTTGGGAAAAAAAATATTTTTTTAGTTACTTTGGGAAAAAAAATATTTTTTTAGTTACTTTGGAAAAAAAAATATTTTTTTAGTTACTTTGGAAAAAAAAATATTTTTTAGTTACTTTGGAAAAAAAAAAAATTTTTAGTTACTTTGGAAAAAAAAATATTTTTTTAGTTTCTTTGGAAAAAAAATAATTTTTTAGTTACTTTGGAAAAAAAAATATTTTTTTAGTTTCTTTGGAAAAAAATTATTTTTTTAGTTACTTTGGAAAAAAAAATATTTTTTTAGTTACTTTGGAAAAAAAAATATTTTTTTAGTTACTTTGGAAAAAAAAATATTTTTTTAGTTTCTTTGGAAAAAAAAATATTTTTTTAGTTACTTTGGAAAAAAAATTATTTTTTTAGTTACTTTGGAAAAAAAAATATTTTTTTAGTTACTTTGGAAAAAAAAAATTTTTTTAGTTACTTTGGAAAAAAAAATATTTTTTTAGTTACTTTGGAAAAAAATTTATTTTAGTTACTTTGGAAAAAAAAAAAAATTTTTAGTTACTTTGGAAAAAAAATTATTTTTTTAGTTACTTTGGAAAAAAAAAAATTTTTTAGTTACTTTGGAAAAAAAAATGTTTAGTTTCTTTGGAAAAAAAAATTTTTTTTAGTTACTTTGGAAAAAAAATTTTTTTTTTAGTTTCTTTGGAAAAAAAAAAAATGTTTTAGTTACTTTGGAAAAAAATTTTTTTTTTAGTTACTTTGGAAAAAAAAATATTTTTTTAGTTACTTTGGAAAAAAAAATATTTTTTTAGTTACTTTGGAAAAAAAAATATTTTTTTAGTTACTTTGGAAAAAAAAATATTTTTTTAGTTACTTTGGGAAAAAAAATATTTTTTTAGTTACTTTGGAAAAAAAATATTTTTTTAGTTACTTTGGAAAAAAAAATATTTTTTAGTTACTTTGGAAAAAAAAATATTTTTTTAGTTACTTTGGAAAAAAAATTATTTTTTTAGTTACTTTGGAAAAAAAAAAAATTTTTAGTTACTTTGGAAAAAAAATTATTTTTTTAGTTACTTTGGAAAAAAAAATATTTTTTTAGTTACTTTGGAAAAAAAAATTTTTTTTAGTTTCTTTGGAAAAAAAAAAATGTTTAGTTTCTTTGGAAAAAAAAATTTTTTTTAGTTACTTTGGAAAAAAATATTTTTTTTTAGTTTCTTTGGAAAAAAAAATATTTTTTTAGTTACTTTGGGAAAAAAATATTTTTTTAGTTTCTTTGGAAAAAAAAAATTTTTTTAGTTACTTTGGAAAATTTTTTTTTTTTTAGTTACTTTGGAAAAAAAAATATTTTTTTAGTTACTTTGGAAAAAAAAATATTTTTTTAGTTACTTTGGAAAAAAAAATATTTTTTTAGTTACTTTGGAAAAAAATATATTTTTTTAGTTACTTTGGAAAAAAAAATATTTTTTTAGTTACTTTGGAAAAAAAATATTTTTTTAGTTACTTTGGAAAAAAAAATATTTTTTAGTTACTTTGGAAAAAAAAATATTTTTTTAGTTTCTTTGGAAAAAAATTATTTTTTTAGTTACTT
>NW_027634835.1:0-14000 GCF_949748355.1 Melanostigma gelatinosum | reverse complement strand
TTTTTTAGTTACTTTGGAAAAAAAAATATTTTTTTAGTTACTTTGGAAAAAAAGTTACTTTTTTAGTTACTTTGGAAAAAAAGTTACTTTTTTTGTTACTTTGGAAAAAAAAATTTTTTTAGTTACTTTGGAAAAAAAATATTTTTTTAGTTACTTTGGAAAAAAAAATATTTTTTTAGTTACTTTGGAAAAAAAATATTTTTTTAGTTACTTTGGAAAAAAAATATTTTTTTAGTTACTTTGGAAAAAAAATATTTTTTTAGTTACTTTGGAAAAAAAATATTTTTTTAGTTACTTTGGAAAAAAAAATATTTTTTTAGTTACTTTGGAAAGAAAAATATTTTTTTAGTTACTTTGGAAAAAAAAATATTTTTTTAGTTACTTTGGAAAAAAAAATATTTTTTTAGTTACTTTGGAAAAAAAAATATTTTTTTAGTTACTTTGGAAAAAAAATATTTTTTTAGTTACTTTGGAAAAAAATATATTTTTTTAGTTACTTTGGAAAAAAAAATATTTTTTTAGTTACTTTGGAAAAAAAAATATTTTTTTAGTTACTTTGGAAAAAAAAATATTTTTTTAGTTACTTTGGAAAAAAAAATATTTTTTTTAGTTACTTTGGAAAAAAAAATATTTTTTTAGTTACTTTGGAAAAAAAAATATTTTTTTAGTTACTTTGGAAAAAAAAATATTTTTTTAGTTACTTTGGAAAAAAAAATATTTTTTTAGTTACTTTGGAAAAAAAAATATTTTTTTAGTTACTTTGGAAAAAAAAAAATTTTTTTAGTTACTTTGGAAAAAAAGTTACTTTTTTAGTTACTTTGGAAAAAAAGTTACTTTTTTAGTTACTTTGGAAAAAAAGTTACTTTTTTAGTTACTTTGGAAAAAAGTTACTTTTTTAGTTACTTTGGAAAAAAAGTTACTTTTTTAGTTACTTTGGAAAAAAAGTTACTTTTTTAGTTACTTTGGAAAAAAGTTACTTTTTTAGTTACTTTGGAAAAAAAAATATTTTTTTAGTTACTTTGGAAAAAAATATATTTTTTTAGTTACTTTGGAAAAAAAAAAATTTTTTTAGTTACTTTGGAAAAAAAAATATTTTTTTAGTTTCTTTGGAAAAAAAAATATTTTTTTAGTTACTTTGGAAAAAAAAATATTTTTTTAGTTACTTTGGAAAAAAAAATATTTTTTTAGTTACTTTGGAAAAAAAATATTTTTTTAGTTACTTTGGAAAAAAAATATTTTTTTAGTTACTTTGGAAAAAAAAATATTTTTTTAGTTACTTTGGAAAAAAAAATATTTTTTTAGTTACTTTGGAAAAAAAATTATTTTTTTAGTTACTTTGGGAAAAAAAATATTTTTTTAGTTACTTTGGAAAAAAAATTATTTTTTTAGTTACTTTGGAAAAAAAATATATATTTTTTAGTTACTTTGGAAAAAAAAAAATTTTTTTAGTTACTTTGGAAAAAAAAAAAAATTTTTAGTTACTTTGGAAAAAAAAATTTTTTTTTAGTTACTTTGGAAAAAAAAAAAAAATTTTAGTTACTTTGGAAAAAAAATTATTTTTTTAGTTACTTTGGAAAAAAAAATATTTTTTTAGTTACTTTGGAAAAAAAAATATTTTTTTAGTTACTTTGGAAAAAAAAATATTTTTTTAGTTACTTTGGAAAAAAAAATATTTTTTTAGTTACTTTGGAAAAAAAAATATTTTTTTAGTTACTTTGGAAAAAAAATAAATTTTTTAGTTACTTTGGAAAAAAAAATATTTTTTTAGTTTCTTTGGAAAAAAAAAAATTTTTTTAGTTACTTTGGAAAAAAAAATATTTTTTTAGTTTCTTTGGGAAAAAAAAAATTTTTTTAGTTACTTTGGAAAAAAATATATTTTTTTAGTTACTTTGGAAAAAAAAAATTTTTTTAGTTACTTTGGAAAAAAAAATATTTTTTTAGTTTCTTTGGAAAAAAAAATATTTTTTTAGTTACTTTGGAAAAAAAATATTTTTTTAGTTACTTTGGAAAAAAAAATATTTTTTTAGTTACTTTGGAAAAAAAATATTTTTTTAGTTACTTTGGAAAAAAAATATTTTTTTAGTTACTTTGGAAAAAAAAATATTTTTTTAGTTACTTTGGAAAAAAAAATATTTTTTTAGTTACTTTGGAAAAAAAATTATTTTTTTAGTTACTTTGGGAAAAAAAATATTTTTTTAGTTACTTTGGAAAAAAAATTATTTTTTTAGTTACTTTGGAAAAAAATATATATTTTTTAGTTACTTTGGAAAAAAAAATATTTTTTTAGTTACTTTGGAAAAAAAAAAAATTTTTTAGTTACTTTGGAAAAAAAAATATTTTTTTAGTTACTTTGGAAAAAAAAAAAATTTTTTAGTTACTTTGGAAAAAAAATTATTTTTTTAGTTACTTTGGAAAAAAAAAATTTTTTTAGTTACTTTGGAAAAAAAAATTTTTTTTTAGTTTCTTTGGAAAAAAAAAATTTTTTTTAGTTACTTTGGAAAAAAAAATATTTTTTAGTTTCTTTGGAAAAAAAAATATTTTTTTAGTTACTTTGGAAAAAAAAATATTTTTTTAGTTACTTTGGAAAAAAAAAAAATTTTTTAGTTACTTTGGAAAAAAAAATATTTTTTTAGTTTCTTTGGAAAAAAAATTTTTTTTTAGTTACTTTGGAAAAAAAAATATTTTTTTAGTTACTTTGGAAAAAAAGTTACTTTTTTAGTTACTTTGGAAAAAAAGTTACTTTTTTAGTTACTTTGGAAAAAAAGTTACTTTTTTAGTTACTTTGGAAAAAAAAATATTTTTTTAGTTACTTTGGAAAAAAAGTTACTTTTTTAGTTACTTTGGAAAAAAAGTTACTTTTTTTGTTACTTTGGAAAAAAAAATTTTTTTAGTTACTTTGGAAAAAAAATATTTTTTTAGTTACTTTGGAAAAAAAAATATTTTTTTAGTTACTTTGGAAAAAAAAATATTTTTTTAGTTACTTTGGAAAAAAAAAAATTTTTTTAGTTACTTTGGAAAAAAAAAATTTTTTTTAGTTTCTTTGGAAAAAAAAAATTTTTTTTAGTTACTTTGGAAAAAAAAATATTTTTTTAGTTTCTTTGGGAAAAAAAATATTTTTTTAGTTACTTTGGAAAAAAATATATTTTTTTAGTTACTTTGGAAAAAAAAAATTTTTTTTAGTTACTTTGGAAAAAAAAATATTTTTTTAGTTTCTTTGGAAAAAAAAATATTTTTTTAGTTACTTTGGAAAAAAAAATATTTTTTTAGTTACTTTGGAAAAAAAAATATTTTTTTAGTTACTTTGGAAAAAAAATATTTTTTTAGTTACTTTGGAAAAAAAATATTTTTTTAGTTACTTTGGAAAAAAAAATATTTTTTTAGTTACTTTGGAAAAAAAAATATTTTTTTAGTTACTTTGGAAAAAAAATTATTTTTTTAGTTACTTTGGGAAAAAAAATATTTTTTTAGTTACTTTGGAAAAAAAATTATTTTTTTAGTTACTTTGGAAAAAAAATATATATTTTTTAGTTACTTTGGAAAAAAAAATATTTTTTTAGTTACTTTGGAAAAAAAAAAAAAATTTTAGTTACTTTGGAAAAAAATTATTTTTTTAGTTACTTTGGAAAAAAAAAATTTTTTTTAGTTACTTTGGAAAAAAAAATATTTTTTTAGTTACTTTGGAAAAAAAAATATTTTTTTAGTTACTTTGGAAAAAAAAATATTTTTTTAGTTACTTTGGAAAAAAAAATATTTTTTTAGTTACTTTGGAAAAAAAAAATTTTTTTTAGTTACTTTGGAAAAAAAAATATTTTTTTAGTTTCTTTGGAAAAAAAAAATTTTTTTTAGTTACTTTGGAAAAAAAAATATTTTTTTAGTTTCTTTGGGAAAAAAAATATTTTTTTAGTTACTTTGGAAAAAAAAATATTTTTTTAGTTACTTTGGAAAAAAAGTTACTTTTTTAGTTACTTTGGAAAAAAAGTTACTTTTTTTGTTACTTTGGAAAAAAAAATTTTTTTAGTTACTTTGGAAAAAAAATATTTTTTTAGTTACTTTGGAAAAAAAAATATTTTTTTAGTTACTTTGGAAAAAAAATATTTTTTTAGTTACTTTGGAAAAAAAATATTTTTTTAGTTACTTTGGAAAAAAAATATTTTTTTAGTTACTTTGGAAAAAAAATATTTTTTTAGTTACTTTGGAAAAAAAAATATTTTTTTAGTTACTTTGGAAAGAAAAATATTTTTTTAGTTACTTTGGAAAAAAATATATTTTTTTAGTTACTTTGGAAAAAAAAATATTTTTTTAGTTACTTTGGAAAAAAAAATATTTTTTTAGTTACTTTGGAAAAAAAATATTTTTTTAGTTACTTTGGAAAAAAATATATTTTTTTAGTTACTTTGGAAAAAAAAATATTTTTTTAGTTACTTTGGAAAAAAAAATATTTTTTTAGTTACTTTGGAAAAAAAAATATTTTTTTAGTTACTTTGGAAAAAAAAATATTTTTTTTAGTTACTTTGGAAAAAAAAATATTTTTTTAGTTACTTTGGAAAAAAAAATATTTTTTTAGTTACTTTGGAAAAAAAAATATTTTTTTAGTTACTTTGGAAAAAAAAATATTTTTTTAGTTACTTTGGAAAAAAAAATATTTTTTTAGTTACTTTGGAAAAAAAAAAATTTTTTTAGTTACTTTGGAAAAAAAGTTACTTTTTTAGTTACTTTGGAAAAAAAGTTACTTTTTTAGTTACTTTGGAAAAAAAGTTACTTTTTTAGTTACTTTGGAAAAAAGTTACTTTTTTAGTTACTTTGGAAAAAAAGTTACTTTTTTAGTTACTTTGGAAAAAAAGTTACTTTTTTAGTTACTTTGGAAAAAAGTTACTTTTTTAGTTACTTTGGAAAAAAAAATATTTTTTTAGTTACTTTGGAAAAAAATATATTTTTTTAGTTACTTTGGAAAAAAAAAAATTTTTTTAGTTACTTTGGAAAAAAAAATATTTTTTTAGTTTCTTTGGAAAAAAAAATATTTTTTTAGTTACTTTGGAAAAAAAAATATTTTTTTAGTTACTTTGGAAAAAAAAATATTTTTTTAGTTACTTTGGAAAAAAAATATTTTTTTAGTTACTTTGGAAAAAAAATATTTTTTTAGTTACTTTGGAAAAAAAAATATTTTTTTAGTTACTTTGGAAAAAAAAATATTTTTTTAGTTACTTTGGAAAAAAAATTATTTTTTTAGTTACTTTGGAAAAAAAATATATATTTTTTAGTTACTTTGGAAAAAAAAATATTTTTTTAGTTACTTTGGAAAAAAAAAAATTTTTTTAGTTACTTTGGAAAAAAAAATATTTTTTTAGTTACTTTGGAAAAAAAAAAAAAATTTTAGTTACTTTGGAAAAAAAATTATTTTTTTAGTTACTTTGGAAAAAAAAATATTTTTTTAGTTACTTTGGAAAAAAAAATATTTTTTTAGTTACTTTGGAAAAAAAAATATTTTTTTAGTTACTTTGGAAAAAAAAATATTTTTTTAGTTACTTTGGAAAAAAAAATATTTTTTTAGTTACTTTGGAAAAAAAATAAATTTTTTAGTTACTTTGGAAAAAAAAATATTTTTTTAGTTTCTTTGGAAAAAAAAAAATTTTTTTAGTTACTTTGGAAAAAAAAATATTTTTTTAGTTTCTTTGGGAAAAAAAATATTTTTTTAGTTACTTTGGAAAAAAATATATTTTTTTAGTTACTTTGGAAAAAAAAAATTTTTTTAGTTACTTTGGAAAAAAAAATATTTTTTTAGTTTCTTTGGAAAAAAAAATATTTTTTTAGTTACTTTGGAAAAAAAATATTTTTTTAGTTACTTTGGAAAAAAAAATATTTTTTTAGTTACTTTGGAAAAAAAATATTTTTTTAGTTACTTTGGAAAAAAAATATTTTTTTAGTTACTTTGGAAAAAAAAATATTTTTTTAGTTACTTTGGAAAAAAAAATATTTTTTTAGTTACTTTGGAAAAAAAAATATTTTTTTAGTTACTTTGGGAAAAAAAATATTTTTTTAGTTACTTTGGAAAAAAAATTATTTTTTTAGTTACTTTGGAAAAAAATATATATTTTTTAGTTACTTTGGAAAAAAAAATATTTTTTTAGTTACTTTGGAAAAAAAAAAAAATTTTTAGTTACTTTGGAAAAAAAAATATTTTTTTAGTTACTTTGGAAAAAAAAAAATTTTTTTAGTTACTTTGGAAAAAAAATTATTTTTTTAGTTACTTTGGAAAAAAAAAATTTTTTTAGTTACTTTGGAAAAAAAAAATTTTTTTTAGTTTCTTTGGAAAAAAAAAAATTGTTTTAGTTACTTTGGAAAAAAAAAAATTTTTTAGTTTCTTTGGAAAAAAAAATATTTTTTTAGTTACTTTGGAAAAAAAAATATTTTTTTAGTTACTTTGGAAAAAAAAAAAAATTTTTAGTTACTTTGGAAAAAAAAATATTTTTTTAGTTTCTTTGGAAAAAAAAATTTTTTTTAGTTACTTTGGAAAAAAAAATATTTTTTTAGTTACTTTGGAAAAAAAGTTACTTTTTTAGTTACTTTGGAAAAAAAGTTACTTTTTTAGTTACTTTGGAAAAAAAGTTACTTTTTTAGTTACTTTGGAAAAAAAAATATTTTTTTAGTTACTTTGGAAAAAAAGTTACTTTTTTAGTTACTTTGGAAAAAAAGTTACTTTTTTTGTTACTTTGGAAAAAAAAATTTTTTTAGTTACTTTGGAAAAAAAAATTTTTTTAGTTACTTTGGAAAAAAAAATATTTTTTTAGTTACTTTGGAAAAAAAAATATTTTTTTAGTTACTTTGGAAAAAAAAATATTTTTTTAGTTACTTTGGGAAAAAAAATATTTTTTTAGTTACTTTGGAAAAAAAATTATTTTTTTAGTTACTTTGGAAAAAAATATATATTTTTTAGTTACTTTGGAAAAAAAAATATTTTTTTAGTTACTTTGGAAAAAAAAAAAATTTTTTAGTTACTTTGGAAAAAAAAATATTTTTTTAGTTACTTTGGAAAAAAAAAAAATTTTTTAGTTACTTTGGAAAAAAAATTATTTTTTTAGTTACTTTGGAAAAAAAAATTTTTTTTAGTTACTTTGGAAAAAAAAAATTTTTTTTAGTTTCTTTGGAAAAAAAAAATTTTTTTTAGTTACTTTGGAAAAAAAAAAATTTTTTAGTTTCTTTGGAAAAAAAAATATTTTTTTAGTTACTTTGGAAAAAAAAATATTTTTTTAGTTACTTTGGAAAAAAAAAAAATTTTTTAGTTACTTTGGAAAAAAAAATATTTTTTTAGTTTCTTTGGAAAAAAAAATTTTTTTTAGTTACTTTGGAAAAAAAAATATTTTTTTAGTTACTTTGGAAAAAAAGTTACTTTTTTAGTTACTTTGGAAAAAAAGTTACTTTTTTAGTTACTTTGGAAAAAAAGTTACTTTTTTAGTTACTTTGGAAAAAAAAATATTTTTTTAGTTACTTTGGAAAAAAAGTTACTTTTTTAGTTACTTTGGAAAAAAAGTTACTTTTTTTGTTACTTTGGAAAAAAAATTTTTTTTAGTTACTTTGGAAAAAAAAATTTTTTTAGTTACTTTGGAAAAAAAAATATTTTTTTAGTTACTTTGGGAAAAAAAATATTTTTTTAGTTACTTTGGAAAAAAATATATTTTTTTAGTTACTTTGGAAAAAAAAATTTTTTTTTAGTTACTTTGGAAAAAAAAATATTTTTTTAGTTTCTTTGGAAAAAAAAATATTTTTTTAGTTACTTTGGAAAAAAAAATATTTTTTTAGTTACTTTGGAAAAAAAAATATTTTTTTAGTTACTTTGGAAAAAAAATATTTTTTTAGTTACTTTGGAAAAAAAATATTTTTTTAGTTACTTTGGAAAAAAAAATATTTTTTTAGTTACTTTGGAAAAAAAAATATTTTTTTAGTTACTTTGGAAAAAAAATTATTTTTTTAGTTACTTTGGGAAAAAAAAATTTTTTTTAGTTACTTTGGAAAAAAAATTATTTTTTTAGTTACTTTGGAAAAAAAATATATATTTTTTAGTTACTTTGGAAAAAAAAATATTTTTTTAGTTACTTTGGAAAAAAAAAAAAAATTTTAGTTACTTTGGAAAAAAATTATTTTTTTAGTTACTTTGGAAAAAAAAAATTTTTTTTAGTTACTTTGGAAAAAAAAATATTTTTTTAGTTACTTTGGAAAAAAAAATATTTTTTTAGTTACTTTGGAAAAAAAAATATTTTTTTAGTTACTTTGGAAAAAAAAATATTTTTTTAGTTACTTTGGAAAAAAAAAATTTTTTTTAGTTACTTTGGAAAAAAAAATATTTTTTTAGTTTCTTTGGAAAAAAAAAATTTTTTTTAGTTACTTTGGAAAAAAAAATATTTTTTTAGTTTCTTTGGGAAAAAAAATATTTTTTTAGTTACTTTGGAAAAAAATATATTTTTTTAGTTACTTTGGAAAAAAAAATTTTTTTTAGTTACTTTGGAAAAAAAAATATTTTTTTAGTTTCTTTGGAAAAAAAAATATTTTTTTAGTTACTTTGGAAAAAAAAATATTTTTTTAGTTACTTTGGAAAAAAAAATATTTTTTTAGTTACTTTGGAAAAAAAATATTTTTTTAGTTACTTTGGAAAAAAAATATTTTTTTAGTTACTTTGGAAAAAAAAATATTTTTTTAGTTACTTTGGAAAAAAAAATATTTTTTTAGTTACTTTGGAAAAAAAATTATTTTTTTAGTTACTTTGGGAAAAAAAATATTTTTTTAGTTACTTTGGAAAAAAAATTATTTTTTTAGTTACTTTGGAAAAAAATATATATTTTTTAGTTACTTTGGAAAAAAAAATATTTTTTTAGTTACTTTGGAAAAAAAAAAAATTTTTAGTTACTTTGGAAAAAAAAATATTTTTTTAGTTACTTTGGAAAAAAAAAAAATTTTTTAGTTACTTTGGAAAAAAAATTATTTTTTTAGTTACTTTGGAAAAAAAAAATTTTTTTAGTTACTTTGGAAAAAAAAATTTTTTTTTAGTTTCTTTGGAAAAAAAAAAATTTTTTTAGTTACTTTGGAAAAAAAAAATTTTTTTTAGTTTCTTTGGAAAAAAAATATATTTTTTTAGTTACTTTGGAAAAAAAAATATTTTTTTAGTTACTTTGGAAAAAAAAAAATTTTTTAGTTACTTTGGAAAAAAAAATATTTTTTTAGTTTCTTTGGAAAAAAAAATTTTTTTTAGTTACTTTGGAAAAAAAAATATTTTTTTAGTTACTTTGGAAAAAAAGTTACCTTTTTAGTTACTTTGGAAAAAAAGTTACTTTTTTAGTTACTTTGGAAAAAAAGTTACTTTTTTAGTTACTTTGGAAAAAAAAATATTTTTTTAGTTACTTTGGAAAAAAAGTTACTTTTTTAGTTACTTTGGAAAAAAAGTTACTTTTTTTGTTACTTTGGAAAAAAAATTTTTTTTAGTTACTTTGGAAAAAATTTTTTTTTTTAGTTACTTTGGAAAAAAAAATATTTTTTTAGTTACTTTGGAAAAAAAATATTTTTTTAGTTACTTTGGAAAAAAAATATTTTTTTAGTTACTTTGGAAAAAAAATATTTTTTTAGTTACTTTGGAAAAAAAATATTTTTTTAGTTACTTTGGAAAAAAAAATATTTTTTTAGTTACTTTGGAAAGAAAAATATTTTTTTAGTTACTTTGGAAAAAAAAATATTTTTTTAGTTACTTTGGAAAAAAAAATATTTTTTTAGTTACTTTGGAAAAAAAAATATTTTTTTAGTTACTTTGGAAAAAAAAATATTTTTTTAGTTACTTTGGAAAAAAATATATTTTTTTAGTTACTTTGGAAAAAAAAATATTTTTTTAGTTACTTTGGAAAAAAAAATATTTTTTTAGTTACTTTGGAAAAAAAAATATTTTTTTAGTTACTTTGGAAAAAAAAATATTTTTTTTAGTTACTTTGGAAAAAAAAATATTTTTTTAGTTACTTTGGAAAAAAAATATTTTTTTAGTTACTTTGGAAAAAAAAATATTTTTTTAGTTACTTTGGAAAAAAAAATATTTTTTTAGTTACTTTGGAAAAAAAAATATTTTTTTAGTTACTTTGGAAAAAAAAATATTTTTTTAGTTACTTTGGAAAAAAAAATATTTTTTTAGTTACTTTGGAAAAAAAGTTACTTTTTTAGTTACTTTGGAAAAAAAGTTACTTTTTTAGTTACTTTGGAAAAAAAGTTACTTTTTTAGTTACTTTGGAAAAAAGTTACTTTTTTAGTTACTTTGGAAAAAAAGTTACTTTTTTAGTTACTTTGGAAAAAAAGTTACTTTTTTAGTTACTTTGGAAAAAAAAATATTTTTTTAGTTACTTTGGAAAAAAATATATTTTTTTAGTTACTTTGGAAAAAAAAATATTTTTTTAGTTACTTTGGAAAAAAAAATATTTTTTTAGTTTCTTTGGAAAAAAAAATATTTTTTTAGTTACTTTGGAAAAAAAAATATTTTTTTAGTTACTTTGGAAAAAAAAATATTTTTTTAGTTACTTTGGAAAAAAAATATTTTTTTAGTTACTTTGGAAAAAAAATATTTTTTTAGTTACTTTGGAAAAAAAATTATTTTTTTAGTTACTTTGGAAAAAAAATATATATTTTTTAGTTACTTTGGAAAAAAAAATATTTTTTTAGTTACTTTGGAAAAAAAAAAAAATTTTTAGTTACTTTGGAAAAAAAAAAATTTTTTTAGTTACTTTGGAAAAAAAATTATTTTTTTAGTTACTTTGGAAAAAAAATTTTTTTTTTAGTTACTTTGGAAAAAAAAATATTTTTTTAGTTACTTTGGAAAAAAAAAAAATTTTTTAGTTACTTTGGAAAAAAAAATATTTTTTTAGTTTCTTTGGAAAAAAAAAATTTTTTTTAGTTACTTTGGAAAAAAAAATATTTTTTTAGTTTCTTTGGGAAAAAAAATATTTTTTTAGTTACTTTGGAAAAAAATATATTTTTTTAGTTACTTTGGAAAAAAAAAATTTTTTTAGTTACTTTGGAAAAAAAAATATTTTTTTAGTTACTTTGGAAAAAAAAATATTTTTTTAGTTTCTTTGGAAAAAAAAATATTTTTTTAGTTACTTTGGAAAAAAAATATTTTTTTAGTTACTTTGGAAAAAAAAATATTTTTTTAGTTACTTTGGAAAAAAAATATTTTTTTAGTTACTTTGGAAAAAAAATTATTTTTTTAGTTACTTTGGAAAAAAAATATATATTTTTTAGTTACTTTGGAAAAAAAAATATTTTTTTAGTTACTTTGGAAAAAAAAAAAAAATTTTAGTTACTTTGGAAAAAAAAAAATGTTTTTAGTTACTTTGGAAAAAAAATTATTTTTTTAGTTACTTTGGAAAAAAAAATTTTTTTTTTAGTTACTTTGGAAAAAAAAATATTTTTTTAGTTACTTTGGAAAAAAAAAAAAATTTTTAGTTACTTTGGAAAAAAAAATATTTTTTTAGTTTCTTTGGAAAAAAAAAATTTTTTTTAGTTACTTTGGAAAAAAAAATATTTTTTTAGTTTCTTTGGGAAAAAAAATATTTTTTTAGTTACTTTGGAAAAAAATATATTTTTTTAGTTACTTTGGAAAAAAAAAATTTTTTTAGTTACTTTGGAAAAAAAAATATTTTTTTAGTTACTTTGGAAAAAAAAATATTTTTTTAGTTTCTTTGGAAAAAAAAATATTTTTTTAGTTACTTTGGAAAAAAAATATTTTTTTAGTTACTTTGGAAAAAAAAATATTTTTTTAGTTACTTTGGAAAAAAAATATTTTTTTAGTTACTTTGGAAAAAAAATATTTTTTTAGTTACTTTGGAAAAAAAAATATTTTTTTAGTTACTTTGGAAAAAAAATTATTTTTTTAGTTACTTTGGAAAAAAAATTATTTTTTTAGTTACTTTGGGAAAAAAAATATTTTTTTAGTTACTTTGGAAAAAAAATTATTTTTTTAGTTACTTTGGAAAAAAATATATATTTTTTAGTTACTTTGGAAAAAAAAATATTTTTTTAGTTACTTTGGAAAAAAAAAAAATTTTTTAGTTACTTTGGAAAAAAAAATATTTTTTTAGTTACTTTGGAAAAAAAAAAAATTTTTTAGTTACTTTGGAAAAAAAATTATTTTTTTAGTTACTTTGGAAAAAAAAAATTTTTTTAGTTACTTTGGAAAAAAAAATTTTTTTTTAGTTTCTTTGGAAAAAAAAAATTTTTTTTAGTTACTTTGGAAAAAAAAAAAAATTTTTAGTTTCTTTGGAAAAAAAAATATTTTTTTAGTTACTTTGGAAAAAAAAATATTTTTTTAGTTACTTTGGAAAAAAATAATAATTTTTAGTTACTTTGGAAAAAAAAATATTTTTTTAGTTTCTTTGGAAAAAAAAATTTTTTTTAGTTACTTTGGAAAAAAATATATTTTTTTAGTTACTTTGGAAAAAAAGTTACTTTTTTAGTTACTTTGGAAAAAAAGTTACTTTTTTAGTTACTTTGGAAAAAAAGTTACTTTTTTAGTTACTTTGGAAAAAAAAATATTTTTTTAGTTACTTTGGAAAAAAAGTTACTTTTTTAGTTACTTTGGAAAAAAAGTTACTTTTTTTGTTACTTTGGAAAAAAAAATTTTTTTAGTTACTTTGGAAAAAAAATATTTTTTTAGTTACTTTGGAAAAAAAAATATTTTTTTAGTTACTTTGGAAAAAAAAATATTTTTTTAGTTACTTTGGAAAAAAAATATTTTTTTAGTTACTTTGGAAAAAAAATATTTTTTTAGTTACTTTGGAAAAAAAATATTTTTTTAGTTACTTTGGAAAAAAAAATATTTTTTTAGTTACTTTGGAAAGAAAAATATTTTTTTAGTTACTTTGGAAAAAAAAATATTTTTTTAGTTACTTTGGAAAAAAAATATTTTTTTAGTTACTTTGGAAAAAAAAATATTTTTTTAGTTACTTTGGAAAAAAAAATATTTTTTTAGTTACTTTGGAAAAAAATATATATTTTTAGTTACTTTGGAAAAAAAAATATTTTTTTAGTTACTTTGGAAAAAAAAATATTTTTTTAGTTACTTTGGAAAAAAAAATATTTTTTTAGTTACTTTGGAAAAAAAATATATTTTTTAGTTACTTTGGAAAAAAAAATATTTTTTTAGTTACTTTGGAAAAAAAAATATTTTTTTAGTTACTTTGGAAAAAAAAATATTTTTTTAGTTACTTTGGAAAAAAAAATATTTTTTTAGTTACTTTGGAAAAAAAAATATTTTTTTAGTTACTTTGGAAAAAAAAATATTTTTTTAGTTACTTTGGAAAAAAAGTTACTTTTTTAGTTACTTTGGAAAAAAAGTTACTTTTTTAGTTACTTTGGAAAAAAAGTTACTTTTTTAGTTACTTTGGAAAAAAGTTACTTTTTTAGTTACTTTGGAAAAAAAGTTACTTTTTTAGTTACTTTGGAAAAAAAGTTTCTTTTTTAGTTACTTTGGAAAAAAGTTACTTTTTTAGTTACTTTGGAAAAAAAAATATTTTTTTAGTTACTTTGGAAAAAAAAATATTTTTTTAGTTACTTTGGAAAAAAAAATATTTTTTTAGTTACTTTGGAAAAAAGAATATTTTTTTAGTTACTTTGGGAAAAAAAATATTTTTTTAGTTACTTTGGAAAAAAAAATTTTTTTTTAGTTTCTTTGGAAAAAAAAAATTTTTTAGTTACTTTGGAAAAAAAAATTTTTTTTTAGTTTCTTTGGAAAAAAAAATATTTTTTTAGTTACTTTGGAAAAAAAAATATTTTTTTAGTTACTTTGGAAAAAAAAAAAAATTTTTAGTTACTTTGGAAAAAAAAATATTTTTTTAGTTTCTTTGGAAAAAATTTTTTTTTTTAGTTACTTTGGAAAAAAAAATATTTTTTTAGTTACTTTGGAAAAAAAGTTACTTTTTTAGTTACTTTGGAAAAAAAGTTACTTTTTTAGTTACTTTGGAAAAAAAGTTACTTTTTTAGTT
>NW_027634836.1:0-16000 GCF_949748355.1 Melanostigma gelatinosum | reverse complement strand
ACTAAAAAAATATTTTTTTTTCCAAAGTAACTAAAAAAATATTTTTTTTTCCAAAGTAACTAAAAAAAATTTTTTTTTTCCAAAGAAACTAAAAAAATTTTTTTTTTTCCAAAGTAACTAAAAAAAAAAAAAATTTCCAAAGAAACTAAAAAAATATTTTTTTTTCCAAAGTAACTAAAAAATATTTTTTTTTCCAAAGTAACTAAAAAAATATTTTTTTTTCCAAAGTAACTAAAAAAATATTTTTTTTTCCAAAGTAACTAAAAAAATATTTTTTTTTCCAAAGTAACTAAAAAAATATATTTTTTTCCAAAGTAACTAAAAAAATATTTTTTTTTCCAAAGTAACTAAAAAAATATTTTTTTTTCCAAAGTAACTAAAAAAATATTTTTTTTTCCAAAGTAACTAAAAAAATATTTTTTTTTCCAAAGTAACTAAAAAAATATTTTTTTTTCCAAAGTAACTAAAAAAATATTTTTTTTTCCAAAGTAACTAAAAAAATATTTTTTTTTCCAAAGTAACTAAAAAAATATTTTTTTTCCCAAAATAACTAAAAAAATATTTTTTTTTCCAAAGTAACTAAAAAAATATTTTTTTTTCCAAAGTAACTAAATAAATATTTTTTTTTCCAAAGTAACTAAAAAAATATTTTTTTTTCCAAAGTAACTAAATAAATATTTTTTTTTCCAAAGTAACTAAAAAAATATTTTTTTTCCCAAAGTAACTAAAAAAATATTTTTTTTCCAAAGTAACTAAAAAAATATTTTTTTTTCCAAAGAAACTAAAAAAATATTTTTTTTTCCAAAGTAACTAAAAAAAATTTTTTTTTCCAAAGTAACTAAAAAAAGATTTTTTTTTCCAAAGTAACTAAAAAAATATTTTTTTTTCCAAAGAAACTAAAAAATTTTTTTTTTTTCCAAAGTAACTAAAAAAAAAAAAAATTTTCCAAAGAAACTAAAAAAATATTTTTTTTTCCAAAGAAACTAAAAAAATATTTTTTTTTCCAAAGTAACTAAAAAAATATTTTTTTTTCCAAAGTAACTAAAAAAATATTTTTTTTTCCAAAGTAACTAAAAAAATATTTTTTTTTCCAAAGTAACTAAAAAAATATTTTTTTTTCCAAAGTAACTAAAAAAATATTTTTTTTCCAAAGTAACTAAAAAAATATTTTTTTTTCCAAAGTAACTAAAAAAATATTTTTTTTCCAAAGTAACTAAAAAAATATTTTTTTTTCCAAAGTAACTAAAAAAATATTTTTTTTTCCAAAGTAACTAAAAAAATATTTTTTTTTCCAAAGTAACTAAAAAAATATTTTTTTTTCCAAAGTAACTAAAAAAATATTTTTTTTTCCAAAGTAACTAAAAAAATATTTTTTTTTCCAAAGTAACTAAAAAAAATTTTTTTTCCAAAGTAACTAAAAAAATATTTTTTTTCCAAAGTAACTAAAAAAATATTTTTTTTTCCAAAGTAACTAAAAAAATATTTTTTTTTCCAAAGTAACTAAAAAAATATTTGTTTTTCCAAAGTAACTAAAAAAATATTTGTTTTTCCAAAGAAACTAAAAAAATATTTTTTTTTCCAAAGTAACTAAAAAAATATTTTTTTTTCCAAAGTAACTAAAAAAATATTTTTTTTTCCAAAGTAACTAAAAAAATATTTTTTTTTCCAAAGTAACTAAAAAAATATTTTTTTTTCCAAAGTAACTAAAAAAATATTTTTTTTTCCAAAGTAACTAAAAAAATATTTTTTTTTTCCAAAGTAACTAAAAAAATATTTTTTTTTCCAAAGTAACTAAATAAATATTTTTTTTTCCAAAGTAACTAAAAAAATATTTTTTTTTCCAAAGTAACTAAATAAATATTTTTTTTTCCAAAGTAACTAAAAAAATATTTTTTTTCCCAAAGTAACTAAAAAAATATTTTTTTTCCAAAGTAACTAAAAAAATATTTTTTTTTCCAAAGAAACTAAAAAAATATTTTTTTTTCCAAAGTAACTAAAAAAATTTTTTTTTTCCAAAGTAACTAAAAAAATATTTTTTTTTCCAAAGTAACTAAAAAAATATTTTTTTTTCCAAAGAAACTAAAAAAAAAAATTTTTTTCCAAAGTAACTAAAAAAAAAAAAAATTTTCCAAAGAAACTAAAAAAAAAATTTTTTTTCCAAAGAAACTAAAAAAAATTTTTTTTTTCCAAAGTAACTAAAAAAATATTTTTTTTTCCAAAGTAACTAAAAAAATATTTTTTTTTCCAAAGTAACTAAAAAAATATTTTTTTTTCCAAAGTAACTAAAAAAATATTTTTTTTCCAAAGTAACTAAAAAAATATTTTTTTTTCCAAAGTAACTAAAAAAATATTTTTTTTCCAAAGTAACTAAAAAAATATTTTTTTTTCCAAAGTAACTAAAAAAATATTTTTTTTTCCAAAGAAACTAAAAAAAAATTTTTTTTTCCAAAGTAACTAAAAAAAAAAAAAAATTTCCAAAGAAACTAAAAAAAATTTTTTTTTCCAAAGTAACTAAAAAAATAATTTTTTTCCAAAGAAACTAAAAAAATATTTTTTTTTCCAAAGTAACTAAAAAAAATGTTTTTTTTCCAAAGAAACTAAAAAAAAATTTTTTTTTCCAAAGTAACTAAAAAAATATTTTTTTTTCCAAAGTAACTAAAAAAATATTTTTTTTTCCAAAGTAACTAAAAAAATATTTTTTTTTCCAAAGTAACTAAAAAAATATTTTTTTTTCCAAAGTAACTAAAAAAAAATTTTTTTTTCCAAAGTAACTAAAAAAAAATTTTTTTTTCCAAAGTAACTAAAAAAATATTTTTTTTTCCAAAGTAACTAAAAAAAAAATTTTTTTTTCCAAAGTAACTAAAAATTTTTTTTTTTTCCAAAGTAACTAAAAAAATATTTTTTTTTCCAAAGTAACTAAAAAAAAAAAAAATTTTCCAAAGAAACTAAAAAAAATTTTTTTTTTCCAAAGTAACTAAAAAAATTTATTTTTTTCCAAAGTAATTAAAAAAATATTTTTTTTTCCAAAGTAACTAAAAAAAAAAAAAATTTTCCAAAGAAACTAAAAAAATATTTTTTTTTCCAAAGTAACTAAAAAATATTTTTTTTTCCAAAGTAACTAAAAAAATATTTTTTTTTCCAAAGTAACTAAAAAAATTTTTTTTTTTCCAAAGTAACTAAAAAAATATTTTTTTTCCAAAGTAACTAAAAAAATATATTTTTTTCCAAAGTAACTAAAAAAATATTTTTTTTTCCAAAGTAACTAAAAAAATATTTTTTTTTCCAAAGTAACTAAAAAAATATTTTTTTTTCCAAAGTAACTAAAAAAATATTTTTTTTTCCAAAGTAACTAAAAAATTTTTTTTTTTTCCAAAGTAACTAAAAAAATATTTTTTTTTCCAAAGTAACTAAAAAAATATTTTTTTTTCCAAAATAACTAAAAAAATATATTTTTTTTTCCAAAGTAACTAAAAAAATATTTTTTTTTCCAAAGTAACTAAATAAATATTTTTTTTTCCAAAGTAACTAAAAAAATATTTTTTTTTCCAAAGTAACTAAATAAATATTTTTTTTTCCAAAGTAACTAAAAAAATATTTTTTTTCCCAAAGTAACTAAAAAAATATTTTTTTTCCAAAGTAACTAAAAAAATATTTTTTTTTCCAAAGAAACTAAAAAAATATTTTTTTTTCCAAAGTAACTAAAAAAATTTTTTTTTTCCAAAGTAACTAAAAAAATATTTTTTTTTCCAAAGTAACTAAAAAAATATTTTTTTTTCCAAAGAAACTAAAAAACAATTTTTTTTTCCAAAGTAACTAAAAAAAAAAAAAAATTTCCAAAGAAACTAAAAAAAAATTTTTTTTTCCAAAGAAACTAAAAAAATATTTTTTTTTCCAAAGTAACTAAAAAAATATTTTTTTTTCCAAAGTAACTAAAAAAATATTTTTTTTTCCAAAGTAACTAAAAAAATATTTTTTTTTCCAAAGTAACTAAAAAAATATTTTTTTTTCCAAAGTAACTAAAAAAATATTTTTTTTCCAAAGTAACTAAAAAAATATTTTTTTTTCCAAAGTAACTAAAAAAATATTTTTTTTCCAAAGTAACTAAAAAAATATTTTTTTTTCCAAAGTAACTAAAAAAATTTTTTTTTTTCCAAAGTAACTAAAAAAATATTTTTTTTTCCAAAGTAACTAAAAAAATATTTTTTTTCCAAAGTAACTAAAAAAAAAAAATTTTTTTCCAAAGTAACTAAAAAATTTTTTTTTTTCCAAAGTAACTAAAAAAATATTTTTTTTTCCAAAGTAACTAAAAAAAAAAAAAATTTTCCAAAGAAACTAAAAAAAATTTTTTTTTTCCAAAGTAACTAAAAAAATTTATTTTTTTCCAAAGTAATTAAAAAAATATTTTTTTTTCCAAAGTAACTAAAAAAAAAAAAAATTTTCCAAAGAAACTAAAAAAATATTTTTTTTTCCAAAGTAACTAAAAAAATATTTTTTTTTCCAAAGTAACTAAAAAAATATTTTTTTTTCCAAAGTAACTAAAAAAATATTTTTTTTTCCAAAGTAACTAAAAAAATATTTTTTTTCCAAAGTAACTAAAAAAATATTTTTTTTTCCAAAGTAACTAAAAAAATATTTTTTTTCCAAAGTAACTAAAAAAATATTTTTTTTTCCAAAGTAACTAAAAAAATATTTTTTTTTCCAAAGAAACTAAAAAAAAATTTTTTTTTCCAAAGTAACTAAAAAAAAAAAAAAATTTCCAAAGAAACTAAAAAAATTTTTTTTTTCCAAAGTAACTAAAAAAATAATTTTTTTCCAAAGAAACTAAAAAAATATTTTTTTTTCCAAAGTAACTAAAAAAAATGTTTTTTTTCCAAAGAAACTAAAAAAAATTTTTTTTTTCCAAAGTAACTAAAAAAATATTTTTTTTTCCAAAGTAACTAAAAAAATATTTTTTTTTCCAAAGTAACTAAAAAAATATTTTTTTTTCCAAAGTAACTAAAAAAATATATTTTTTTCCAAAGTAACTAAAAAAAAATTTTTTTTTCCAAAGTAACTAAAAAAAAATTTTTTTTTCCAAAGTAACTAAAAAAATATTTTTTTTTCCAAAGTAACTAAAAAAAAAATTTTTTTTTCCAAAGTAACTAAAAAATTTTTTTTTTTCCAAAGTAACTAAAAAAATATTTTTTTTTCCAAAGTAACTAAAAAAAAAAAAAATTTTCCAAAGAAACTAAAAAAAATTTTTTTTTTCCAAAGTAACTAAAAAAATTTATTTTTTTCCAAAGTAATTAAAAAAATATTTTTTTTTCCAAAGTAACTAAAAAAAAAAAAAATTTTCCAAAGAAACTAAAAAAATATTTTTTTTTCCAAAGTAACTAAAAAATATTTTTTTTTCCAAAGTAACTAAAAAAATATTTTTTTTTCCAAAGTAACTAAAAAAATATTTTTTTTTCCAAAGTAACTAAAAAAATATTTTTTTTTCCAAAGTAACTAAAAAAATATATTTTTTTCCAAAGTAACTAAAAAAATATTTTTTTTTCCAAAGTAACTAAAAAAATATTTTTTTTTCCAAAGTAACTAAAAAAATATTTTTTTTTCCAAAGTAACTAAAAAAATATTTTTTTTTCCAAAGTAACTAAAAAATTTTTTTTTTTCCAAAGTAACTAAAAAAATATTTTTTTTTCCAAAGTAACTAAAAAAATATTTTTTTTTCCAAAATAACTAAAAAAATATATTTTTTTTTCCAAAGTAACTAAAAAAATATTTTTTTTTCCAAAGTAACTAAATAAATATTTTTTTTCCAAAGTAACTAAAAAAATATTTTTTTTTCCAAAGTAACTAAATAAATATTTTTTTTTCCAAAGTAACTAAAAAAATATTTTTTTTCCCAAAGTAACTAAAAAAATATTTTTTTTCCAAAGTAACTAAAAAAATATTTTTTTTTCCAAAGAAACTAAAAAAATATTTTTTTTTCCAAAGTAACTAAAAAAATTTTTTTTTTCCAAAGTAACTAAAAAAATATTTTTTTTTCCAAAGTAACTAAAAAAATATTTTTTTTTCCAAAGAAACTAAAAAAAATTTTTTTTTTCCAAAGTAACTAAAAAAAAAAAAAATTTTCCAAAGAAACTAAAAAAAATTTTTTTTTTCCAAAGAAACTAAAAAAATATTTTTTTTTCCAAAGTAACTAAAAAAATATTTTTTTTTCCAAAGTAACTAAAAAAATATTTTTTTTTCCAAAGTAACTAAAAAAATATTTTTTTTTCCAAAGTAACTAAAAAAATATTTTTTTTTCCAAAGTAACTAAAAAAATATTTTTTTTCCAAAGTAACTAAAAAAATATTTTTTTTTCCAAAGTAACTAAAAAAATATTTTTTTTCCAAAGTAACTAAAAAAATATTTTTTTTTCCAAAGTAACTAAAAAAATTTTTTTTTTTCCAAAGTAACTAAAAAAATATTTTTTTTTCCAAAGTAACTAAAAAAATATTTTTTTTCCAAAGTAACTAAAAAAATATTTTTTTTTCCAAAGTAACTAAAAAAATATTTTTTTTTCCAAAGTAACTAAAAAAATATTTTTTTTTCCAAAGTAACTAAAAAAATATTTTTTTTTCCAAAGTAACTAAAAAAATATTTTTTTTTCCAAAGTAACTAAAAAAATATTTTTTTTTCCAAAGTAACTAAAAAAATATTTTTTTTTCCAAAGTAACTAAAAAAATATTTTTTTTTCCAAAGTAACTAAAAAAATATTTTTTTTTCCAAAGTAACTAAAAAAATATTTTTTTTTCCAAAGTAACTAAAAAAATATTTTTTTTCCAAAGTAACTAAAAAAATATTTTTTTTCCAAAGTAACTAAAAAAATATTTTTTTTTCCAAAGTAACTAAAAAAATATTTTTTTTTCCAAAGTAACTAAAAAAATATTTGTTTTTCCAAAGTAACTAAAAAAATATTTGTTTTTCCAAAGAAACTAAAAAAATATTTTTTTTTCCAAAGTAACTAAAAAAATATTTTTTTTTCCAAAGTAACTAAAAAAATATTTTTTTTTCCAAAGTAACTAAAAAAATATTTTTTTTCCAAAGTAACTAAAAAAATATTTTTTTTCCAAAGTAACTAAAAAAATATTTTTTTTTCCAAAGTAACTAAAAAAATATTTTTTTTTTCCAAAGTAACTAAAAAAATATTTTTTTTTCCAAAGTAACTAAATAATATTTTTTTTTCCAAAGTAACTAAAAAAATATTTTTTTTTCCAAAGTAACTAAATAAATATTTTTTTTTCCAAAGTAACTAAAAAAATATTTTTTTTCCCAAAGTAACTAAAAAAATATTTTTTTTCCAAAGTAACTAAAAAAATATTTTTTTTTCCAAAGAAACTAAAAAAATATTTTTTTTTCCAAAGTAACTAAAAAAATTTTTTTTTTCCAAAGTAACTAAAAAAATATTTTTTTTTCCAAAGTAACTAAAAAAAAAATTTTTTTTTCCAAAGAAACTAAAAAAAAAATTTTTTTCCAAAGTAACTAAAAAAAAAAAAATTTTTCCAAAGAAACTAAAAAAAATTTTTTTTTTCCAAAGAAACTAAAAAAATATTTTTTTTTCCAAAGTAACTAAAAAAATATTTTTTTTTCCAAAGTAACTAAAAAAATATTTTTTTTCCAAAGTAACTAAAAAAATATTTTTTTTTCCAAAGTAACTAAAAAAATATTTTTTTTTCCAAAGTAACTAAAAAAATATTTTTTTTCCAAAGTAACTAAAAAAATATTTTTTTTCCAAAGTAACTAAAAAAATATTTTTTTTCCAAAGTAACTAAAAAAATATTTTTTTTTCCAAAGTAACTAAAAAAATATTTTTTTTTCCAAAGTAACTAAAAAAATATTTTTTTTCCAAAGTAACTAAAAAATATTTTTTTTTCCAAAGTAACTAAAAAAATATTTTTTTTTCCAAAGTAACTAAAAAAATATTTTTTTTCCAAAGTAACTAAAAAAATATTTTTTTTTCCAAAGTAACTAAAAAAATATTTTTTTTTCCAAAGTAACTAAAAAAATATTTTTTTTCCAAAGTAACTAAAAAAATATTTTTTTTTCCAAAGTAACTAAAAAAATATTTTTTTTTCCAAAGTAACTAAAAAAATATTTTTTTTTCCAAAGTAACTAAAAAAATATTTTTTTTTCCAAAGTAACTAAAAAAATATTTTTTTTCCAAAGTAACTAAAAAAATATTTTTTTTTTCCAAAGTAACTAAAAAAATATTTTTTTTTCCAAAGTAACTAAAAAAATATTTTTTTTTCCAAAGTAACTAAAAAAATATTTTTTTTTCCAAAGTAACTAAAAAAATATTTTTTTTTCCAAAGTAACTAAAAAATATTTTTTTTTCCAAAGTAACTAAAAAAATATTTTTTTTCCAAAGTAACTAAAAAAATATTTTTTTTTCCAAAGTAACTAAAAAATATTTGTTTTTCCAAAGTAACTAAAAAAATATTTGTTTTTCCAAAGTAACTAAAAAAATATTTTTTTTTCCAAAGTAACTAAAAAAATATTTTTTTTTCCAAAGTAACTAAAAAAATATTTTTTTTTCCAAAGTAACTAAAAAAATATTTTTTTTCCAAAGTAACTAAAAAAATATTTTTTTTCCAAAGTAACTAAAAAAATATTTTTTTTTCCAAAGTAACTAAAAAAATATTTTTTTTCCAAAGTAACTAAAAAAATATTTTTTTTTCCAAAGTAACTAAAAAAATATTTGTTTTTCCAAAGAAACTAAAAAAATATTTTTTTTTTCCAAAGTAACTAAAAAAATATTTTTTTTTCCAAAGTAACTAAAAAAATATTTTTTTTTCCAAAGTAACTAAAAAAATATTTTTTTTTCCAAAGTAACTAAAAAAATATTTTTTTTTCCAAAGTAACTAAAAAAATATTTTTTTTTCCAAAGTAACTAAAAAAATATTTTTTTTCCAAAGAAACTAAAAAAATATTTTTTTTTCCAAAGTAACTAAAAAAAAAAAAAATTTTCCAAAGAAACTAAAAAAATATATTTTTTTTCCAAAGTAACTAAAAAAATATTTTTTTTCCCAAAGTAACTAAAAAAATATTTTTTTTTCCAAAGTAACTAAAAAAATTTTTTTTTTCCAAAGTAACTAAAAAAATATTTTTTTTTCCAAAGTAACTAAAAAAATATTTTTTTTTCCAAAGTAACTAAAAAAATATTTTTTTTCCCAAAGTAACTAAAAAAATATTTTTTTTTCCAAAGTAACTAAAAAATATTTTTTTTTCCAAAGTAACTAAAAAAATATTTTTTTTTCCAAAGTAACTAAAAAAATATTTTTTTTTCCAAAGTAACTAAAAAAATATTTTTTTTTCCAAAGTAACTAAAAAAATATTTTTTTTTCCAAAGTAACTAAAAAAATATTTTTTTTTCCAAAGTAACTAAAAAAATATTTTTTTTCCAAAGTAACTAAAAAAATATTTTTTTTTCCAAAGAAACTAAAAAAATATTTTTTTTTCCAAAGTAACTAAAAAAATTTTTTTTTTCCAAAGTAACTAAAAAAATATTTTTTTTTCCAAAGTAACTAAAAAAATATTTTTTTTTCCAAAGAAACTAAAAAAAAATTTTTTTTTCCAAAGTAACTAAAAAAAAAAAAAAAATTTCCAAAGAAACTAAAAAAAATTTTTTTTTCCAAAGTAACTAAAAAAATAATTTTTTTCCAAAGAAACTAAAAAAATATTTTTTTTCCAAAGTAACTAAAAAAAATGTTTTTTTTCCAAAGAAACTAAAAAAAATTTTTTTTTCCAAAGTAACTAAAAAAATATTTTTTTTTCCAAAGTAACTAAAAAAATATTTTTTTTCCCAAAGTAACTAAAAAAATATTTTTTTTTCCAAAGTAACTAAAAAAATATTTTTTTTTCCAAAGTAACTAAAAAAATATTTTTTTTTCCAAAGTAACTAAAAAAAATTTTTTTTTTCCAAAGTAACTAAAAAAATATTTTTTTTTCCAAAGTAACTAAAAAAAAAAATTTTTTTTCCAAAGTAACTAAAAAAATATTTTTTTTTCCAAAGTAACTAAAAAAAAAAAAAAATTTCCAAAGAAACTAAAAAAAATTTTTTTTTTCCAAAGTAACTAAAAAAATTTATTTTTTTCCAAAGTAATTAAAAAAATATTTTTTTTTCCAAAGTAATTAAAAAAATATTTTTTTTTCCAAAGTAACTAAAAAAATATTTTTTTTTCCAAAGTAACTAAAAAAATATTTTTTTTTCCAAAGTAACTAAAAAAAATTTTTTTTTTCCAAAGAAACTAAAAAAATTTTTTTTTTTCCAAAGTAACTAAAAAAAAAAAAAAAATTTCCAAAGAAACTAAAAAAATATTTTTTTTTCCAAAGTAACTAAAAAATATTTTTTTTTCCAAAGTAACTAAAAAAATATTTTTTTTTCCAAAGTAACTAAAAAAATATTTTTTTTTCCAAAGTAACTAAAAAAATATTTTTTTTTCCAAAGTAACTAAAAAAATATATTTTTTTCCAAAGTAACTAAAAAAATATTTTTTTTTCCAAAGTAACTAAAAAAATATTTTTTTTTCCAAAGTAACTAAAAAAATATTTTTTTTTCCAAAGTAACTAAAAAAATATTTTTTTTTCCAAAGTAACTAAAAAAATATTTTTTTTTCCAAAGTAACTAAAAAAATATTTTTTTTTCCAAAGTAACTAAAAAAATATTTTTTTTTCCAAAGTAACTAAAAAAATATTTTTTTTTCCAAAATAACTAAAAAAATATTTTTTTTTCCAAAGTAACTAAAAAAATATTTTTTTTTCCAAAGTAACTAAATAAATATTTTTTTTTCCAAAGTAACTAAAAAAATATTTTTTTTTCCAAAGTAACTAAATAAATATTTTTTTTTCCAAAGTAACTAAAAAAATTTTTTTTTTCCAAAGTAACTAAAAAAATATTTTTTTTTCCAAAGTAACTAAAAAAATATTTTTTTTTCCAAAGTAACTAAAAAAATATTTTTTTTCCCAAAGTAACTAAAAAAATATTTTTTTTTCCAAAGTAACTAAAAAATATTTTTTTTTCCAAAGTAACTAAAAAAATATTTTTTTTTCCAAAGTAACTAAAAAAATATTTTTTTTTCCAAAGTAACTAAAAAAATATTTTTTTTTCCAAAGTAACTAAAAAAATATTTTTTTTTCCAAAGTAACTAAAAAAATATTTTTTTTTCCAAAGTAACTAAAAAAATATTTTTTTTCCAAAGTAACTAAAAAAATATTTTTTTTTCCAAAGAAACAAAAAAAATATTTTTTTTTCCAAAGTAACTAAAAAAATTTTTTTTTTCCAAAGTAACTAAAAAAATATTTTTTTTTCCAAAGTAACTAAAAAAATATTTTTTTTTCCAAAGAAACTAAAAAAAATTTTTTTTTTCCAAAGTAACTAAAAAAAAAAAAAATTTCCAAAGAAACTAAAAAAAATTTTTTTTTCCAAAGTAACTAAAAAAATATTTTTTTTTCCAAAGTAACTAAAAAAATTTTTTTTTTCCAAAGTAACTAAAAAAATATTTTTTTTTCCAAAGTAACTAAAAAAATATTTTTTTTTCCAAAGAAACTAAAAAATTTTTTTTTTTCCAAAGTAACTAAAAAAAAAAAAAATTTTCCAAAGAAACTAAAAAAAAATTTTTTTTTCCAAAGAAACTAAAAAAATATTTTTTTTTCCAAAGTAACTAAAAAAATATTTTTTTTTCCAAAGTAACTAAAAAAATATTTTTTTTTCCAAAGTAACTAAAAAAATATTTTTTTTCCAAAGTAACTAAAAAAATATTTTTTTTTCCAAAGTAACTAAAAAAATATTTTTTTTCCAAAGTAACTAAAAAAATATTTTTTTTTCCAAAGTAACTAAAAAAATATTTTTTTTTCCAAAGAAACTAAAAAAAAATTTTTTTTTCCAAAGTAACTAAAAAAAAAAAAAAATTTCCAAAGAAACTAAAAAAAATTTTTTTTTCCAAAGTAACTAAAAAAATAATTTTTTTCCAAAGAAACTAAAAAAATTTTTTTTTTTCCAAAGTAACTAAAAAAAATGTTTTTTTTCCAAAGAAACTAAAAAAAAATTTTTTTTTCCAAAGTAACTAAAAAAATATTTTTTTTTCCAAAGTAACTAAAAAAATATTTTTTTTTCCAAAGTAACTAAAAAAATATTTTTTTTTCCAAAGTAACTAAAAAAATATTTTTTTTTCCAAAGTAACTAAAAAAATATTTTTTTTTCCAAAGTAACTAAAAAAAATTTTTTTTTTCCAAAGTAACTAAAAAAATATTTTTTTTTCCAAAGTAACTAAAAAAAAATTTTTTTTTTCCAAAGTAACTAAAAAAATATTTTTTTTCCAAAGTAACTAAAAAAATATTTTTTTTTCCAAAGTAACTAAAAAAAAAAAAAAATTTCCAAAGAAACTAAAAAAATTTTTTTTTTTCCAAAGTAACTAAAAAAATTTATTTTTTTCCAAAGTAATTAAAAAAATATTTTTTTTTCCAAAGTAATTAAAAAAATATTTTTTTTTCCAAAGTAACTAAAAAAATATTTTTTTTTCCAAAGTAACTAAAAAAATATTTTTTTTTCCAAAGTAACTAAAAAAAATTTTTTTTTTCCAAAGAAACTAAAAAAATATTTTTTTTTCCAAAGTAACTAAAAAAAAAAAAAATTTTCCAAAGAAACTAAAAAAATATTTTTTTTTCCAAAGTAACTAAAAAATATTTTTTTTTCCAAAGTAACTAAAAAAATATTTTTTTTTCCAAAGTAACTAAAAAAATATTTTTTTTTCCAAAGTAACTAAAAAAATATTTTTTTTTCCAAAGTAACTAAAAAAATATTTTTTTTTCCAAAGTAACTAAAAAAATATTTTTTTTTCCAAAGTAACTAAAAAAATATTTTTTTTTCCAAAGTAACTAAAAAAATATTTTTTTTTCCAAAGTAACTAAAAAAATATTTTTTTTTCCAAAGTAACTAAAAAAATATTTTTTTTTCCAAAGTAACTAAAAAAATATTTTTTTTTCCAAAGTAACTAAAAAAATATTTTTTTTTCCAAAGTAACTAAAAAAATATTTTTTTTTCCAAAATAACTAAAAAAATATTTTTTTTTCCAAAGTAACTAAAAAAATATTTTTTTTTCCAAAGTAACTAAATAAATATTTTTTTTTCCAAAGTAACTAAAAAAATATTTTTTTTTCCAAAGTAACTAAATAAATATTTTTTTTTCCAAAGTAACTAAAAAAATATTTTTTTTCCCAAAGTAACTAAAAAAATATTTTTTTTCCAAAGTAACTAAAAAAATATTTTTTTTTCCAAAGAAACTAAAAAAATTTTTTTTTTCCAAAGTAACTAAAAAAATTTTTTTTTTCCAAAGTAACTAAAAAAAGATTTTTTTTTCCAAAGTAACTAAAAAAATATTTTTTTTTCCAAAGAAACTAAAAAAAAATTTTTTTTTCCAAAGTAACTAAAAAAAAAAAAAATTTTCCAAAGAAACTAAAAAAAAAATTTTTTTTCCAAAGAAACTAAAAAAATATTTTTTTTTCCAAAGAAACTAAAAAAATATTTTTTTTTCCAAAGTAACTAAAAAAATATTTTTTTTTCCAAAGTAACTAAAAAAATATTTTTTTTTCCAAAGTAACTAAAAAAATATTTTTTTTTCCAAAGTAACTAAAAAAATATTTTTTTTTCCAAAGTAACTAAAAAAATATTTTTTTTCCAAAGTAACTAAAAAAATATTTTTTTTTCCAAAGTAACTAAAAAAATATTTTTTTTCCAAAGTAACTAAAAAAATATTTTTTTTTCCAAAGTAACTAAAAAAATATTTTTTTTTCCAAAGTAACTAAAAAAATATTTTTTTTTCCAAAGTAACTAAAAAAATATTTTTTTTTCCAAAGTAACTAAAAAAATATTTTTTTTTCCAAAGTAACTAAAAAAATATTTTTTTTTCCAAAGTAACTAAAAAAATATTTTTTTTCCAAAGTAACTAAAAAAATATTTTTTTTCCAAAGTAACTAAAAAAATATTTTTTTTTCCAAAGTAACTAAAAAAATATTTTTTTTTCCAAAGTAACTAAAAAAATATTTGTTTTTCCAAAGTAACTAAAAAAATATTTGTTTTTCCAAAGAAACTAAAAAAATATTTTTTTTTCCAAAGTAACTAAAAAAATATTTTTTTTTCCAAAGTAACTAAAAAAATATTTTTTTTTCCAAAGTAACTAAAAAAATATTTTTTTTTCCAAAGTAACTAAAAATATATATTTTTTTCCAAAGTAACTAAAAAAATATTTTTTTTTCCAAAGTAACTAAAAAAATATTTTTTTTTTCCAAAGTAACTAAAAAAATATTTTTTTTTCCAAAGTAACTAAATAAATATTTTTTTTTCCAAAGTAACTAAAAAAATATTTTTTTTTCCAAAGTAACTAAATAAATATTTTTTTTTCCAAAGTAACTAAAAAAATATTTTTTTTTCCAAAGTAACTAAAAAAATATTTTTTTTTCCAAAGAAACTAAAAAAATTTTTTTTTTTCCAAAGTAACTAAAAAAAAAAAAAAATTTCCAAAGAAACTAAAAAAAATTTTTTTTTCCAAAGTAACTAAAAAAATATTTTTTTTTCCAAAGTAACTAAAAAAATTTTTTTTTTCCAAAGTAACTAAAAAAATATTTTTTTTTCCAAAGTAACTAAAAAAATATTTTTTTTTCCAAAGAAACTAAAAAATTTTTTTTTTTTCCAAAGTAACTAAAAAAAAAAAAATTTTCCAAAGAAACTAAAAAAAAATTTTTTTTTCCAAAGAAACTAAAAAAATATTTTTTTTTCCAAAGTAACTAAAAAAATATTTTTTTTTCCAAAGTAACTAAAAAAATATTTTTTTTTCCAAAGTAACTAAAAAAATATTTTTTTTTCCAAAGTAACTAAAAAAATATTTTTTTTCCAAAGTAACTAAAAAAATATTTTTTTTCCAAAGTAACTAAAAAAATATTTTTTTTTCCAAAGTAACTAAAAAAATATTTTTTTTTCCAAAGTAACTAAAAAAATATTTGTTTTTCCAAAGTAACTAAAAAAATATTTGTTTTTCCAAAGAAACTAAAAAAATATTTTTTTTTCCAAAGTAACTAAATAAATATTTTTTTTTCCAAAGTAACTAAAAAAATATTTTTTTTTCCAAAGTAACTAAAAAAATATTTTTTTTCCAAAGTAACTAAAAAAATATTTTTTTTTCCAAAGTAACTAAAAAAATATTTTTTTTCCAAAGTAACTAAAAAAATATTTTTTTTTCCAAAGTAACTAAAAAAATATTTTTTTTTCCAAAGTAACTAAAAAAATATTTTTTTTTCCAAAGAAACTAAAAAAAAAAAATTTTTTCCAAAGTAACTAAAAAAAAAAAAAAATTTCCAAAGAAACTAAAAAAAAAATTTTTTTTCCAAAGAAACTAAAAAAATTTTTTTTTTTCCAAAGTAACTAAAAAAATATTTTTTTTTCCAAAGTAACTAAAAAAATATTTTTTTTTCCAAAGTAACTAAAAAAATATTTTTTTTTCCAAAGTAACTAAAAAAATATTTTTTTTCCAAAGTAACTAAAAAAATATTTTTTTTTCCAAAGTAACTAAAAAAATATTTTTTTTTCCAAAGAAACTAAAAAAAAATTTTTTTTTCCAAAGTAACTAAAAAAAAAAAAAATTTCCAAAGAAACTAAAAAAAATTTTTTTTTCCAAAGTAACTAAAAAAATAATTTTTTTCCAAAGAAACTAAAAAAATATTTTTTTTTCCAAAGTAACTAAAAAAAATGTTTTTTTTCCAAAGAAACTAAAAAAAAATTTTTTTTTCCAAAGTAACTAAAAAAATATTTTTTTTTCCAAAGTAACTAAAAAAATATTTTTTTTTCCAAAGTAACTAAAAAAATATTTTTTTTTCCAAAGTAACTAAAAAAATATTTTTTTTTCCAAAGTAACTAAAAAAAAATTTTTTTTTCCAAAGTAACTAAAAAAAAATTTTTTTTTCCAAAGTAACTAAAAAAATATTTTTT
>NW_027634837.1:0-58257 GCF_949748355.1 Melanostigma gelatinosum | reverse complement strand
TAATGATTTCCCTCTCAGAGGTCCACCATAAGACACGCTTAAACACATCAGCATGAACTTAATATAAGGGTCCGCCCCTTGATACACATTGGCCAAAGTCAAAGATGCAGGCGTGGCACGTTTTTACGTTATGACACCTGGGTGGAGGCCGTGGATGTCCATCCACCTTGGCCCCTCCCAGTAGGCGTTGGTTTCCGTCAGTGTGTAGTGAGATTTTGAGGCGAGAGGTTGTGTAAAGAGGGGAGTCTGCTGGGGCGATGTCCCTGTATCTCACTATCTATTGTTCCTCCCTTATCTATTTAAAGATGGCGGCCTATTCCTTGTGGCGCAGTTAAATCAGTAACCTTTCACCTGCTTCTCTCTGGCCTTGCTGTGTTGTGAGCACTGTATAAGTGATTAATAGAGCTGCATAAGCTAATGGTTATTAAAACTGCAAATAAGCTAGTGTTTAATTAAGCTGCATATAAACTAGTTGCCAATTAAAGCTATCTTATCCCTACTAATTGCAAACAGTAGAAGGTGTAACCTATTACACCTTAAAAGGAATATTTTCTCAACAAAAGTAACTAAAAAAATTTTTTTTTTTCCAAAGAAACTAAAAAAATATTTTTTTTCCCAAAGTAACTAAAAAAAATTTTTTTTTCCAAAGTAACTAAAAAAATATTTTTTTTCCCAAAGTAACTAAAAAAAATTTTTTTTTTCCAAAGTAACTAAAAAAATATTTTTTTTTCCAAAGTAACTAAAAAAATATTTTTTTTTCCAAAGTAACTAAAAAAATATTTTTTTTTCCAAAGTAACTAAAAAAGTAAATTTTTTCCAAAGTAACTAAAAAAATATTTTTTTTTCCAAAGTAACTAAAAAAATATTTTTTTTTCCAAAGTAACTAAAAAAATATTTTTTTTTCCAAAGTAACTAAAAAAATATTTTTTTTTCCAAAGTAACTAAAAAAATATTTTTTTTTCCAAAGTAACTAAAAAAATATTTTTTTTTCCAAAGTAACTAAAAAAATATTTTTTTTTCCAAAGTAACTAAAAAAATATTTTTTTTTCCAAAGTAACTAAAAAAATATTTTTTTTCCAAAGTAACTAAACAAAAAAAAATTTTCCAAATAAACTAAAAAAATAATTTTTTTTCCAAAGTAACTAAAACATTTTTTTTTTCCAAAGTAACTAAAAAAATATTTTTTTTCCAAAGTAACTAAAAAAATATTTTTTTTTCCAAAGTAACTAAAAAAATATTTTTTTTCCAAAGTAACTAAAAAAATATTTTTTTTTCCAAAGTAACTAAAAAAATATTTCTTTTTCCAAAGTAACTAAAAAAATATTTTTTTTTCCAAAGTAACTAAAAAAATATTTTTTTTCCAAAGTAACTAAAAAAATATTTTTTTTTCCAAAGTAACTAAAAAAATATTTTTTTTTCCAAAGTAACTAAAAAAATATTTTTTTTTCCAAAGTAACTAAAAAAATATTTTTTTTTCCAAAGTAACTAAAAAAATATTTTTTTTTCCAAAGTAACTAAAAAAATATTTTTTTTTCCAAAGTAACTAAAAAAATATATTTTTTTCCAAAGTAACTAAAAAAATATATTTTTTTTCCAAAGTAACTAAAAAAATATTTTTTTTCCAAAGTAACTAAAAAAATATTTTTTTTTTCCAAAGTAACTAAAAAAATATTTTTTTTCCAAAGTAACTAAAAAAATATTTTTTTTTCCAAAGTAACTAAAAAAATATTTTTTTTCCAAAGTAACTAAAAAAATATTTTTTTTTCCAAAGTAACTAAAAAAATATTTTTTTTTCCAAAGTAACTAAAAAAATATTTTTTTTTCCAAAGTAACTAAAAAAAATTTTTTTTTTCCAAAGTAACTAAAAAAATTTTTTTTTTCCAAAGAAACTAAAAAAAAAATTTTTTTTCCAAAGTAACTAAAAAAAATTTTTTTTTTCCAAAGTAACTAAAAAAATATATTTTTTTCCAAAGTAACTAAAAAAATATTTTTTTTTCCAAAGTAACTAAAAAAAAAATTTTTTTTCCAAAGTAACTAAAAAAATAATTTTTTTTCCAAAGTAACTAAAAAAAATTTTTTTTTTCCAAAGTAACTAAAAAAAATTTTTTTTTCCAAAGAAACTAAAAAAAAAATTTTTTTTCCAAAGTAACTAAAAAAAAAAATTTTTTTTCCAAAGTAACTAAAAAAATATATTTTTTTCCAAAGTAACTAAAAAAATATATTTTTTTCCAAAGTAACTAAAAAAATATTTTTTTTTCCAAAGTAACTAAAAAAATATTTTTTTTTCCAAAGTAACTAAAAAAATATTTTTTTTTCCAAAGTAACTAAAAAAATATTTTTTTTTCCAAAGTAACTAAAAAAATATTTTTTTTTCCAAAGTAACTAAAAAAATATTTTTTTTCCAAAGTAACTAAAAAAATATTTTTTTTTCCAAAGTAACTAAAAAAATATTTTTTTTTCCAAAGTAACTAAAAAAATTTTTTTTTTCCAAAGTAACTAAAAAAAATTTTTTTTCCAAAGTAATTAAAAATTTTTTTTTTTTTCCAAAGTAACTAAAAAAATATTTTTTTTTCCAAAGTAACTAAAAAAATATTTTTTTTTCCAAAGTAACTAAAAAAATATTTTTTTTTCCAAAGTAACTAAAAAAATATTTTTTTTTCCAAAGTAACTAAAAAAATAATTTTTTTTCCAAAGTAACTAAAAAAATATATTTTTTTCCAAAGTAACTAAAAAAATATATTTTTTTCCAAAGTAACTAAAAAAATATATTTTTTTCCAAAGTAACTAAAAAAATATTTTTTTTCCAAAGTAACTAAAAAAATATTTTTTTTTCCAAAGTAACTAAAAAAATATTTTTTTTTCCAAAGTAACTAAAAAAATATTTTTTTTTCCAAAGTAACTAAAAAAATATTTTTTTTTCCAAAGTAACTAAAAAAATATTTTTTTTTCCAAAGTAACTAAAAAAATATTTTTTTTCCAAAGTAACTAAAAAAATATTTTTTTTTCCAAAGTAACTAAAAAAATATTTTTTTTCCAAAGAAACTAAAAAAAAATTTTTTTTTCCAAAGTAACTAAAAAAATATATTTTTTTCCAAAGTAACTAAAAAAATATTTTTTTTCCAAAGTAACTAAAAAAATATTTTTTTTTCCAAAGTAACTAAAAAAATATTTTTTTTTCCAAAGTAACTAAAAAAATATTTTTTTTTCCAAAGAAACTAAAAAAATATTTTTTTTTCCAAAGTAACTAAAAAAATATTTTTTTTTCCAAAGTAACTAAAAAAATATTTTTTTTTCCAAAGTAACTAAAAAAATATTTTTTTTTCCAAAGTAACTAAAAAAATATTTTTTTTTCCAAAGTAACTAAAAAAATATTTTTTTTTCCAAAGAAACTAAAAAAATATTTTTTTTTCCAAAGTAACTAAAAAAAAATTTTTTTTTCCAAAGAAACTAAAAAAAAAATTTTTTTTTCCAAAGTAACTAAAAAAAAAAATTTTTTCCCAAAGTAACTAAAAAAATATTTTTTTTTCCAAAGTAACTAAAAAAATATTTTTTTTTCCAAAGTAACTAAAAAAATATTTTTTTTTCCAAAGTAACTAAAAAAATATTATTTTTTCCAAAGTAACTAAAAAAATATTTTTTTTTCCAAAGTAACTAAAAAAATATTTTTTTTTCCAAAGTAACTAAAAAAATATTTTTTTTTCCAAAGTAACTAAAAAAATATTTTTTTTTCCAAAGTAACTAAAAAAATATTTTTTTTTCCAAAGTAACTAAAAAAATATTTTTTTTTCCAAAGTAACTAAAAAAATATTTTTTTTTCCAAAGTAACTAAAAAAATATTTTTTTTTCCAAAGTAACTAAAAAAATATTTTTTTTTCCAAAGTAACTAAAAAAATATTTTTTTTTCCAAAGTAACTAAAAAAAATTTTTTTTTCCAAAGTAACTAAAAAAATATTTTTTTTCCAAAGTAACTAAAAAAATTTTTTTTTTCCAAAGTAACTAAAAAAAAAATTTTTTTTCCAAAGAAACTAAAAAAAATTTTTTTTTTCCAAAGTAACTAAAAAATTTTTTTTTTTTCCAAAGTAACTAAAAAAATATTTTTGTTTCCAAAGTAACTAAAAAAATATTTTTTTTTCCAAAGTAACTAAAAAAGTAACTTTTTTCCAAAGTAACTAAAAAAGTAACTTTTTTTCCAAAGTAACTAAAAAAGTAACTTTTTTTCCAAAGTAACTAAAAAAGTAACTTTTTTTCCAAAGTAACTAAAAAAGTAACTATTTTTCCAAAGTAACTAAAAAAGTAACTTTTTTTCCAAAGTAACTAAATAAATATTTTTTTTTCCAAAGTAACTAAAAAAATATTTTTTTTTCCAAAGTAACTAAAAAAATATTTTTTTTTCCAAAGTAACTAAAAAAATATTTTTTTTTCCAAAGTAACTAAAAAAATATTTTTTTTTCCAAAGTAACTAAAAAAATATTTTTTTTTCCAAAGTAACTAAAAAAATATTTTTTTTTCCAAAGTAACTAAAAAAATATTTTTTTTTCCAAAGTAACTAAAAAAATATTTTTTTTTCCAAAGAAACTAAAAAAATATTTTTTTTTCCAAAGTAACTAAAAAAATATTTTTTTTTCCAAAGTAACTAAAAAAATATATTTTTTTCCAAAGTAACTAAAAAAATATTTTTTTTTCCAAAGTAACTAAAAAAATATTTTTTTTTCCAAAGTAACTAAAAAAATATTTTTTTTTCCAAAGTAACTAAAAAAATATTTTTTTTTCCAAAGTAACTAAAAAAATATTTTTTTTTCCAAAGTAACTAAAAAAAAAATTTTTTTTCCAAAGTAACTAAAAAAAATTTTTTTTTTCCAAAGTAACTAAAAAATTTTTTTTTTTCCAAAGTAACTAAAAAAATTTTTTTTTTCCAAAGTAACTAAAAAAATTTTTTTTTTCCAAAGAAACTAAAAAAAAATTTTTTTTTCCAAAGTAACTAAAAATTTTTTTTTTTTTCCAAAGTAACTAAAAAAATATTTTTGTTTCCAAAGTAACTAAAAAAATATTTTTTTTTCCAAAGTAACTAAAAAAGTAACTTTTTTCCAAAGTAACTAAAAAAGTAACTTTTTTTCCAAAGTAACTAAAAAAGTAACTTTTTTTCCAAAGTAACTAAAAAAGTAACTTTTTTTCCAAAGTAACTAAAAAAGTAACTATTTTTCCAAAGTAACTAAAAAAGTAACTTTTTTTCCAAAGTAACTAAATAATTTTTTTTTTTTCCAAAGTAACTAAAAAAATATTTTTTTTTCCAAAGTAACTAAAAAAATATTTTTTTTTCCAAAGTAACTAAAAAAGTAAATTTTTTCCAAAGTAACTAAAAAAATATTTTTTTTTCCAAAGTAACTAAAAAAAAAAAATTTTTTCCAAAGAAACTAAAAAAATATTTTTTTTTCCAAAGTAACTAAAAAAATATTTTTTTTTCCAAAGTAACTAAAAAAATATTTTTTTTTCCAAAGTAACTAAAAAAATATTTTTTTTTCCAAAGTAACTAAAAAAATATTTTTTTTTCCAAAGTAACTAAAAAAATATTTTTTTTTCCAAAGTAACTAAAAAAATATTTTTTTTTCCAAAGTAACTAAAAAAATATTTTTTTTCCAAAGTAACTAAAAAAATATTTTTTTTTCCAAAGTAACTAAAAAAATATTTTTTTTCCAAAGTAACTAAAAAAATATTTTTTTTTCCAAAGTAACTAAAAAAATATTTTTTTTCCAAAGTAACTAAAAAAATATTTTTTTTCCAAAGTAACTAAAAAAATATTTTTTTTTCCAAAGTAACTAAAAAAATATTTTTTTTTCCAAAGTAACTAAAAAAATATTTTTTTTTCCAAAGTAACTAAAAAAAATTTTTTTTTTCCAAAGTAACTAAAAAAAATTTTTTTTTTCCAAAGTAACTAAAAAAATTTTTTTTTTCCAAAGTAACTAAAAAAATATTTTTTTTTCCAAAGAAACTAAAAAAATATTTTTTTTTCCAAAGTAACTAAAAAAATATTTTTTTTCCAAAGTAACTAAAAAAATTTTTTTTTTTCCAAAGTAACTAAAAAATTTTTTTTTTTCCAAAGAAACTAAAAAAGTATTTTTTTTTCCAAAGTAACTAAAAAAAATTTTTTTTTTCCAAAGTAACTAAAAAAATATTTTTTTTTCCAAAGAAACTAAAAAAATATTTTTTTTTCCAAAGTAACTAAAAAAATATTTTTTTTCCAAAGTAACTAAAAAAATATTTTTTTTTCCAAAGTAACTAAAAAAATATTTTTTTTCCAAAGTAATTAAAAAAAATATTTTTTTTTCCAAAGTAACTAAAAAAATATTTTTATTTCCAAAGTAACTAAAAAAATATTTTTTTTTCCAAAGTAACTAAAAAAATATTTTTTTTTCCAAAGTAACTAAAAAAATATTTTTTTTTCCAAAGTAACTAAAAAAATATTTTTTTTTCCAAAGTAACTAAAAAAATATTTGTTTTTCCAAAGTAACTAAAAAAATATTTTTTTTTCCAAAGTAACTAAAAAAATATTTTTTTTTCCAAAGTAACTAAAAAAATATTTTTTTTTCCAAAGTAACTAAAAAAATATTTGTTTTTCCAAAGTAACTAAAAAAATATTTTTTTTTCCAAAGTAACTAAAAAAATATTTTTTTTTCCAAAGTAACTAAAAAAATATTTTTTTTTCCAAAGTAACTAAAAAAATATTTTTTTTCCAAAGTAACTAAAAAAATATTTTTTTTTCCAAAGTAACTAAAAAAATATTTTTTTTTCCAAAGTAACTAAAAAAATATTTTTTTTTCCAAAGTAACTAAAAAAGTAATTTTTTTCCAAAGTAACTAAAAAAATATTTTTTTTTCCAAAGTAACTAAAAAAATATTTTTTTTCCAAAGTAACTAAAAAAATATTTTTTTTTCCAAAGTAACTAAAAAAATATTTTTTTTTCCAAAGTAACTAAAAAAATATATTTTTTTCCAAAGTAACTAAAAAAATATTTTTTTTTCCAAAGAAACTAAAAAAATATTTTTTTTTCCAAAGTAACTAAAAAAAAAAAAAAATTTCCAAAGTAACTAAAAAAAAATTTTTTTTTCCAAAGTAACTAAAAAAATATTTTTTTTTCCAAAGTAACTAAAAAAATATTTTTTTTTCCAAAGTAACTAAAAAAATATTTTTTTTTCCAAAGTAACTAAAAAAATATATTTTTTTTCCAAAGTAACTAAAAAAATATTTTTTTTTCCAAAGTAACTAAAAAAATATATTTTTTTTCCAAAGTAACTAAAAAAATATTTTTTTTTCCAAAGTAACTAAAAAAAATATTTTTTTTCCAAAGTAACTAAAAAAATATTTTTTTTCCAAAGTAATTAAAAAAAAAAAAAATTTTCCAAAGTAACTAAAAAAATATTTTTTTTTCCAAAGTAACTAAAAAAGTAAATTTTTTCCAAAGTAACTAAAAAAATATTTTTTTTTCCAAAGTAACTAAAAAAAAATTTTTTTTTCCAAAGAAACTAAAAAAATATTTTTTTTTCCAAAGTAACTAAAAAAAAAAATTTTTTTCCAAAGTAACTAAAAAATTTTTTTTTTTTCCAAAGTAACTAAAAAAATATTTTTCTTTCCAAAGTAACTAAAAAAATATTTTTTTTCCAAAGTAACTAAAAAAATTTTTTTTTTCCAAAGTAACTAAAAAAATATTTTTTTTTCCAAAGTAACTAAAAAAAATATTTTTTTTCCAAAGAAACTAAAAAAAAATTTTTTTTTCCAAAGTAACTAAAAAAAATTTTTTTTTTCCAAAGTAACTAAAAAAATTTTTTTTTTCCAAAGTAACTAAAAAAATATTTTTTTTTCCAAAGTAACTAAAAAAATATTTTTTTTTCCAAAGTAACTAAAAAAATATTTTTTTTTCCAAAGTAACTAAAAAAATATTTTTTTTTCCAAAGAAACTAAAAAAATATTTTTTTTTCCAAAGTAACTAAAAAAATTATTTTTTTTCCAAAGTAACTAAAAAAATTATTTTTTTTCCAAAGTAACTAAAAAAATATTTTTTTTTCCAAAGTAACTAAAAAAATATTTTTTTTTCCAAAGTAACTAAAAAAATATTTGTTTTTCCAAAGTAACTAAAAAAATATATTTTTTTCCAAAGTAACTAAAAAAATATTTTTTTTTCCAAAGTAACTAAAAAAATATTTTTTTTTCCAAAGTAACTAAAAAAATATTTTTTTTTCCAAAGTAACTAAAAAAATATTTTTTTTTCCAAAGTAACTAAAAAAATATTTTTTTTTCCAAAGTAACTAAAAAAATATTTTTTTTCCAAAGTAACTAAAAAAGTAAATTTTTTCCAAAGTAACTAAAAAAATATTTTTTTTTCCAAAGTAACTAAAAAAATATTTTTTTTCCAAAGTAACTAAAAAAATATTTTTTTTTCCAAAGTAACTAAAAAAATATTTTTTTTTCCAAAGTAACTAAAAAAATATTTTTTTTTCCAAAGTAACTAAAAAAATATTTTTTTTTCCAAAGAAACTAAAAAAATATTTTTTTTTCCAAAGTAACTAAAAAATTTTTTTTTTTTCCAAAGAAACTAAAAAAATATTTTTTTTTCCGAAGTAACTAAAAAAAAAAAAAATTTTCCAAAGTAACTAAAAAAAATTTTTTTTTTCCAAAGTAACTAAAAAAATATTTTTTTTTCCAAAGTAACTAAAAAAATATTTTTTTTCCAAAGTAACTAAAAAAATATTTTTTTTTCCAAAGTAACTAAAAAAATATTTTTTTTTTCCAAAGTAACTAAAAAAATATTTTTTTTTCCAAAGTAACTAAAAAAAATATTTTTTTTCCAAAGTAACTAAAAAAATATTTTTTTTCCAAAGTAATTAAAAAAAAAAAAGTTTTTTCCAAAGTAACTAAAAAAATTTTTTTTTTTCCAAAGTAACTAAAAAAATATTTTTTTTCCAAAGTAACTAAAAAAGTAACTTTTTTTCCAAAGTAACTAAAAAAATATTTTTTTTTCCAAAGTAACTAAAAAAGTAAATTTTTTCCAAAGTAACTAAAAAAATAATTTTTTTTCCAAAGTAACTAAAAAAAAAATTTTTTTTCCAAAGAAACTAAAAAAATATTTTTTTTTCCAAAGTAACTAAAAAAAAAATTTTTTTTCCAAAGTAACTAAAAAATTTTTTTTTTTTCCAAAGTAACTAAAAAAATATTTTTTTTTCCAAAGTAACTAAAAAAATATTTTTTTTTCCAAAGTAACTAAAAAAATATTTTTTTTTCCAAAGTAACTAAAAAAAATATTTTTTTTCCAAAGAAACTAAAAAAATATTTTTTTTTCCAAAGTAACTAAAAAAAAAATTTTTTTTCCAAAGTAACTAAAAAAATATTTTTTTTTCCAAAGTAACTAAAAAAATATTTTTTTTTCCAAAGTAACTAAAAAAATATTTTTTTTTCCAAAGTAACTAAAAAAATATTTTTTTTTCCAAAGTAACTAAAAAAATATTTTTTTTTCCAAAGAAACTAAAAAAATATTTTTTTTTCCAAAGTAACTAAAAAAATATTTTTTTTTCCAAAGTAACTAAAAAAATATTTTTTTTTCCAAAGTAACTAAAAAAATATTTTTTTTTCCAAAGTAACTAAAAAAATATTTTTTTTTCCAAAGTAACTAAAAAAATATTTTTTTTTCCAAAGTAACTAAAAAAATATTTTTTTTTCCAAAGTAACTAAAAAAATAATTTTTTTTCCAAAGTAACTAAAAAAATATTTTTTTTTCCAAAGTAACTAAAAAAATATTTTTTTTTCCAAAGTAACTAAAAAAATATTTTTTTTTCCAAAGTAACTAAAAAAATATTTTTTTTTCCAAAGTAACTAAAAAAATATTTTTTTTTCCAAAGTAACTAAAACAAATTTTTTTTTTCCAAAGAAACTAAAAAAATATTTTTTTTTCCAAAGTAACTAAAAAAATATTTTTTTTTCCAAAGTAACTAAAAAAAATTTTTTTTTTCCAAAGAAACTAAAAAAATATTTTTTTTTCCAAAGTAACTAAAAAAATATTTTTTTTCCCAAAGTAACTAAAAAATTTTTTTTTTTTCCAAAGAAACTAAAAAAATATTTTTTTTTCCAAAGTAACTAAAAAAATATTTTTTTTTCCAAAGTAACTAAAAAAATATTTTTTTTTCCAAAGTAACTAAAAAAATATTTTTTTTTCCAAAGTAACTAAAAAAAATTTTTTTTTTCCAAAGAAACTAAAAATTTTTTTTTTTTTCCAAAGTAACTAAAAAAATATTTTTTTTCCAAAGTAACTAAATTTTTTTTTTTTTTCCAAAGTAACTAAAAAATATTTTTTTTTCCAAAGTAACTAAAAAAATATTTTTTTTTCCAAAGTAACTAAAAAAATTATTTTTTTTCCAAAGAAACTAAAAAAATATTTTTTTTTCCAAAGTAACTAAAAAAAAAAAAAATTTCCAAAGTAACTAAAAAAAAATTTTTTTTCCCAAAGTAACTAAAAAAATATTTTTTTTTCCAAAGTAACTAAAAAAATAATTTTTTTTCCAAAGTAACTAAAAAAATATTTTTTTTTCCAAAGTAACTAAAAAAATATTTTTTTTTCCAAAGTAACTAAAAAAATATTTTTTTTTCCAAAGAAACTAAAAAAATATATTTTTTTCCAAAGTAACTAAAAAAATAATTTTTTTTCCAAAGTAACTAAAAAAAAAATTTTTTTTCCAAAGAAACTAAAAAAATATTTTTTTTTCCAAAGTAACTAAAAAAAATTTTTTTTTTCCAAAGTAACTAAAAAATTTTGTTTTTTTCCAAAGTAACTAAAAAAATATATTTTTTCCAAAGTAATTAAAAAAAAAAAAAAAATTCCAAAGTAACTAAAAAAATATTTTTTTTTCCAAAGTAACTAAAAAAATATTTTTTTTCCAAAGTAACTAAAAAAATATTTTTTTTTCCAAAGTAACTAAAAAATATATATTTTTTTCCAAAGTAACTAAAAAAATATTTTTTTTTCCAAAGTAACTAAAAAAGTAAATTTTTTCCAAAGTAACTAAAAAAAATTTTTTTTTCCAAAGTAACTAAAAAAGTAAATTTTTTCCAAAGTAACTAAAAAAATATTTTTTTTTCCAAAGTAACTAAAAAAATATTTTTTTTTTCCAAAGTAACTAAAAAAATATTTTTTTTTCCAAAGAAACTAAAAAAATATTTTTTTTTCCAAAGTAACTAAAAAAAATTTTTTTTTCCAAAGAAACTAAAAAAATTTTTTTTTTTCCAAAGTAACTAAAAAAAATTTTTTTTCCAAAGAAACTAAAAAAAATTTTTTTTTTCCAAAGTAACTAAAAAAATATTTTTTTTTCCAAAGTAACTAAAAAAATATTTTTTTTCCCAAAGTAACTAAAAAAATATTTTTTTTTCCAAAGTAACTAAAAAAATATTTTTTTTTCCAAAGTAACTAAAAAAAAATTTTTTTTTTCCAAAGTAACTAAAAAAATATTTTTTTTCCAAAGTAATTAAAAAAATATTTTTTTTTCCAAAGTAACTAAAAAAATATTTTTTTTTCCAAAGTAACTAAAAAAATATTTTTTTTTCCAAAGTAACTAAAAAAATATTTTTTTTTCCAAAGTAACTAAAAAAATATTTTTTTTTCCAAAGTAACTAAAAAAATATTTTTTTTCCAAAGTAACTAAAAAAATATTTTTTTTTCCAAAGTAACTAAAAAAATATTTTTTTTTCCAAAGTAACTAAAAAAATATTTTTTTTTCCAAAGTAACTAAAAAAATATTTTTTTTTCCAAAGTAACTAAAAAAATATTTTTTTTTCCAAAGTAACTAAAAAAATATTTTTTTTTCCAAAGTAACTAAAAAAAATATTTTTTTTCCAAAGAAACTAAAAAAATATTTTTTTTTCCAAAGTAACTAAAAAAAAAATTTTTTTTCCAAAGTAACTAAAAAAATATTTTTTTTTCCAAAGTAACTAAAAAAATATTTTTTTTTCCAAAGTAACTAAAAAAATATTTTTTTTTCCAAAGTAACTAAAAAAATATTTTTTTTTCCAAAGTAACTAAAAAAATATTTTTTTTTCCAAAGTAACTAAAAAAATATTTTTTTTTCCAAAGAAACTAAAAAAATATTTTTTTTTCCAAAGTAACTAAAAAAATATTTTTTTTTTCCAAAGTAACTAAAAAAATATTTTTTTTTCCAAAGTAACTAAAAAAATATTTTTTTTTCCAAAGTAACTAAAAAAATATTTTTTTTTCCAAAGTAACTAAAAAAATATTTTTTTTTCCAAAGTAACTAAAAAAATATTTTTTTTTCCAAAGTAACTAAAAAAATAATTTTTTTTCCAAAGTAACTAAAAAAATATTTTTTTTTCCAAAGTAACTAAAAAAATATTTTTTTTTCCAAAGTAACTAAAAAAATATTTTTTTTTCCAAAGTAACTAAAAAAATATTTTTTTTTCCAAAGTAACTAAAAAAATATTTTTTTTTCCAAAGTAACTAAAAAAAATTTTTTTTTTCCAAAGAAACTAAAAAAATATTTTTTTTTCCAAAGTAACTAAAAAAATATTTTTTTTTCCAAAGTAACTAAAAAAAATTTTTTTTTTCCAAAGAAACTAAAAAAATATTTTTTTTTCCAAAGTAACTAAAAAAATATTTTTTTTCCCAAAGTAACTAAAAAAATTTTTTTTTTTCCAAAGAAACTAAAAAAATATTTTTTTTTCCAAAGTAACTAAAAAAATATTTTTTTTTCCAAAGTAACTAAAAAAATATTTTTTTTTCCAAAGTAACTAAAAAAATATTTTTTTTTCCAAAGTAACTAAAAAAAATTTTTTTTTTCCAAAGAAACTAAAATTTTTTTTTTTTTTCCAAAGTAACTAAAAAAATATTTTTTTTCCAAAGTAACTAAATTTTTTTTTTTTTTCCAAAGTAACTAAAAAATATTTTTTTTTCCAAAGTAACTAAAAAAATATTTTTTTTTCCAAAGTAACTAAAAAAATTATTTTTTTTCCAAAGAAACTAAAAAAATATTTTTTTTTCCAAAGTAACTAAAAAAAAAAAAATTTCCAAAGTAACTAAAAAAAAATTTTTTTTTCCAAAGTAACTAAAAAAATATTTTTTTTTCCAAAGTAACTAAAAAAATAATTTTTTTTCCAAAGTAACTAAAAAAATATTTTTTTTTCCAAAGTAACTAAAAAAATATTTTTTTTTCCAAAGTAACTAAAAAAATATTTTTTTTTCCAAAGAAACTAAAAAAATATATTTTTTTCCAAAGTAACTAAAAAAATAATTTTTTTTCCAAAGTAACTAAAAAAAAATTTTTTTTTCCAAAGAAACTAAAAAAATATTTTTTTTTCCAAAGTAACTAAAAAAAATTTTTTTTTTCCAAAGTAACTAAAAATTTTTGTTTTTTTCCAAAGTAACTAAAAAAATATATTTTTTCCAAAGTAATTAAAAAAAAAAAAAAAATTCCAAAGTAACTAAAAAAATATTTTTTTTTCCAAAGTAACTAAAAAAATATTTTTTTTCCAAAGTAACTAAAAAAATATTTTTTTTTCCAAAGTAACTAAAAAATATATATTTTTTTCCAAAGTAACTAAAAAAATATTTTTTTTTCCAAAGTAACTAAAAAAGTAAATTTTTTCCAAAGTAACTAAAAAAAATTTTTTTTTCCAAAGTAACTAAAAAAGTAAATTTTTTCCAAAGTAACTAAAAAAATATTTTTTTTTCCAAAGTAACTAAAAAAAAATTTTTTTTTTCCAAAGTAACTAAAAAAATATTTTTTTTTCCAAAGAAACTAAAAAAATATTTTTTTTTCCAAAGTAACTAAAAAAAATTTTTTTTTCCAAAGAAACTAAAAAATTTTTTTTTTTTCCAAAGTAACTAAAAAAAATTTTTTTTTCCAAAGAAACTAAAAAAAATTTTTTTTTTCCAAAGTAACTAAAAAAATATTTTTTTTTCCAAAGTAACTAAAAAAATATTTTTTTTCCCAAAGTAACTAAAAAAATATTTTTTTTTCCAAGGTAACTAAAAAAATATTTTTTTTTCCAAAGTAACTAAAAAAAATTTTTTTTTTCCAAAGTAACTAAAAAAATATTTTTTTTCCAAAGTAATTAAAAAAATATTTTTTTTTCCAAAGTAACTAAAAAAATATTTTTTTTTCCAAAGTAACTAAAAAAATATTTTTTTTTCCAAAGTAACTAAAAAAATATTTTTTTTTCCAAAGTAACTAAAAAAATATTTTTTTTTCCAAAGTAACTAAAAAAATATTTTTTTTCCAAAGTAACTAAAAAAATATTTTTTTTTCCAAAGTAACTAAAAAAATATTTTTTTTTCCAAAGTAACTAAAAAAATATTTTTTTTTCCAAAGTAACTAAAAAAATATTTTTTTTCCAAAGAAACTAAAAAAATATTTTTTTTTCCAAAGTAACTAAAAAAGTAACTTTTTTTCCAAAGTAACTAAAAAAATATTTTTTTTTCCAAAGTAACTAAAAAAGTAAATTTTTTCCAAAGTAACTAAAAAAATATTTTCTTTTCCAAAGTAACTAAAAAAAAATATTTTTTTCCAAAGAAACTAAAAAAATATTTTTTTTCCCAAAGTAACTAAAAAAATATTTTTTTTTCCAAAGTAACTAAAACAAATTTTTTTTTTCCAAAGAAACTAAAAAAATATTTTTTTTTCCAAAGTAACTAAAAAAATATTTTTTTTTCCAAAGTAACTAAAAAAATATATTTTTTTCCAAAGTAACTAAAAAAATATTTTTTTTTCCAAAGTAACTAAAAAAAATTTTTTTTTTCCAAAGTAACTAAAAAAATATTTTTTTTTCCAAAGTAACTAAAAAAAAATTTTTTTTTCCAAAGTAACTAAAAAAAATTTTTTTTTTCCAAAGTAACTAAAAAAATATTTTTTTTCCAAAGTAACTAAAAAATTTTTTTTTTTCCAAAGAAACTAAAAAAATATTTTTTTTTCCAAAGTAACTAAAAAAAATTTTTTTTTTCCAAAGTAACTAAAAAAATATTTTTTTTTCCAAAGAAACTAAAAAAAAATTTTTTTTTCCAAAGTAACTAAAATTTTTTTTTTTTTTCCAAAGTAACTAAAAAAATATTTTTTTTTCCAAAGTAACTAAAACAGTAACTTTTTTCCAAAGTAACTAAAAAAGTAACTTTTTTTCCAAAGTAACTAAAAAAGTAACTTTTTTTCCAAAGTAACTAAAAAAGTAACTTTTTTTCCAAAGTAACTAAAAAAGTAACTATTTTTCCAAAGTAACTAAAAAAGTAACTTTTTTTCCAAAGTAACTAAAAAAATTTTTTTTTTTCCAAAGTAACTAAAAAAATATTTTTTTTTCCAAAGTAACTAAAAAAATATTTTTTTTTCCAAAGTAACTAAAAAAGTAAATTTTTTCCAAAGTAACTAAAAAAATATTTTTTTTTCCAAAGTAACTAAAAAAAAATTTTTTTTCCCAAAGAAACTAAAAAAATATTTTTTTTTCCAAAGTAACTAAAAAAATATTTTTTTTTCCAAAGTAACTAAAAAAATATTTTTTTTTCCAAAGTAACTAAAAAAATATATTTTTTTTCCAAAGTAACTAAAAAAATATTTTTTTTTCCAAAGTAACTAAAAAAATATTTTTTTTTCCAAAGTAACTAAAAAATTTTTTTTTTTTCCAAAGTAACTAAAAAAAATTTTTTTTTTCCAAAGTAACTAAAAAAATATTTTTTTTTCCAAAGTAACTAAAAAAATATTTTTTTTTCCAAAGTAACTAAAAAAATATTTTTTTTTCCAAAGTAACTAAAAAAATATTTTTTTTTCCAAAGTAACTAAAAAAATATTTTTTTTTCCAAAGTAACTAAAAAAATATTTTTTTTTCCAAAGTAACTAAAAAAATATTTTTTTTTCCAAAGTAACTAAAAAAATATTTTTTTTTCCAAAGTAACTAAAAAAATATTTTTTTTTCCAAAGAAACTAAAAAAATATTTTTTTTTCCAAAGTAACTAAAAAAATATTTTTTTTTCCAAAGTAACTAAAAAAATATTTTTTTTTCCAAAGTAACTAAAAAAATATTTTTTTTTCCAAAGTAACTAAAAAAATATTTTTTTTTCCAAAGAAACTAAAAAAATATTTTTTTTTCCAAAGTAACTAAAAAAATATTTTTTTTTCCAAAGTAACTAAAAAAATATTTTTTTTTCCAAAGTAACTAAAAAAATATTTTTTTTTCCAAAGTAACTAAAAAAATATTTTTTTTTCCAAAGTAACTAAAAAAATATTTTTTTTTCCAAAGTAACTAAAAAAATATTTTTTTTTCCAAAGTAACTAAAAAAATATTTTTTTTTCCAAAGTAACTAAAAAAATTTTTTTTTTTCCAAAGTAACTAAAAAAATATTTTTTTTTCCAAAGTAACTAAAAAAATATTTTTTTTTCCAAAGTAACTAAAAAAATATTTTTTTTTCCAAAGTAACTAAAAAAATATTTTTTTTTCCAAAGTAACTAAAAAAATATTTTTTTTTCCAAAGTAACTAAAAAAATATTTTTTTTTCCAAAGTAACTAAAAAAATATTTTTTTTTCCAAAGAAACTAAAAAAATATTTTTTTTTCCAAAGTAACTAAAAAAAATTTTTTTTTTCCAAAGTAACTAAAAAATTTTGTTTTTTTCCAAAGTAACTAAAAAAATATATTTTTTCCAAAGTAATTAAAAAAAAAAAAAAAATTCCAAAGTAACTAAAAAAATATTTTTTTTTCCAAAGTAACTAAAAAAATATTTTTTTTCCAAAGTAACTAAAAAAATATTTTTTTTTCCAAAGTAACTAAAAAAATATATTTTTTTCCAAAGTAACTAAAAAAATATTTTTTTTTCCAAAGTAACTAAAAAAGTAAATTTTTTCCAAAGTAACTAAAAAAAATTTTTTTTTCCAAAGTAACTAAAAAAGTAAATTTTTTCCAAAGTAACTAAAAAAATTTTTTTTTTCCAAAGTAACTAAAAAAATATTTTTTTTTTCCAAAGTAACTAAAAAAATATTTTTTTTTCCAAAGTAACTAAAAAAATATTTTTTTTTCCAAAGTAACTAAAAAAATATTTTTTTTTCCAAAGTAACTAAAAAAATATTTTTTTTTCCAAAGTAACTAAAAAAAATTTTTTTTTTCCAAAGAAACTAAAAAAATTTTTTTTTTTCCAAAGTAACTAAAAAAATATTTTTTTTTCCAAAGTAACTAAAAAAAATTTTTTTTTTCCAAAGAAACTAAAAAAATATTTTTTTTTCCAAAGTAACTAAAAAAATATTTTTTTTCCCAAAGTAACTAAAAAAAATTTTTTTTTCCAAAGAAACTAAAAAAATATTTTTTTTTCCAAAGTAACTAAAAAAATATTTTTTTTTCCAAAGTAACTAAAAAAATATTTTTTTTTCCAAAGTAACTAAAAAAATATTTTTTTTTCCAAAGTAACTAAAAAAAATTTTTTTTTTCCAAAGAAACTAAAAAAAATTTTTTTTTTCCAAAGTAACTAAAAAAATATTTTTTTTCCAAAGTAACTAAATTTTTTTTTTTTTTCCAAAGTAACTAAAAAATATATTTTTTTCCAAAGTAACTAAAAAAATATTTTTTTTTCCAAAGTAACTAAAAAAATTATTTTTTTTCCAAAGAAACTAAAAAAATATTTTTTTTTCCAAAGTAACTAAAAAAAAAAAAAATTTTCCAAAGTAACTAAAAAAATATTTTTTTTTCCAAAGTAACTAAAAAAATATTTTTTTTTCCAAAGTAACTAAAAAAATATTTTTATTTCCAAAGTAACTAAAAAAATATTTTTTTTTCCAAAGTAACTAAAAAAGTAACTTTTTTTCCAAAGTAACTAAAAAAGTAACTTTTTTTCCAAAGTAACTAAAAAAGTAACTATTTTTCCCAAGTAACTAAAAAAGTAACTTTTTTTCCAAAGTAACTAAAAAAATATTTTTTTTTCCAAAGTAACTAAAAAAATATTTTTATTTCCAAAGTAACTAAAAAAATATTTTTTTTTCCAAAGTAACTAAAAAAATATTTTTTTTCCAAAGTAACTAAAAAAATATTTTTTTTTCCAAAGTAACTAAAAAAATATTTTTTTTTCCAAAGTAACTAAAAAAATATTTTTTTTTCCAAAGTAACTAAAAAAGTAAATTTTTTCCAAAGTAACTAAAAAAAAATTTTTTTTCCAAAGTAACTAAAAAAGTAAATTTTTTCCAAAGTAACTAAAAAAATATTTTTTTTTCCAAAGTAACTAAAAAAATATTTTTTTTTTCCAAAGTAACTAAAAAAATATTTTTTTTTCCAAAGAAACTAAAAAAATATTTTTTTTTCCAAAGTAACTAAAAAATATTTTTTTTTTCCAAAGAAACTAAAAAAATATTTTTTTTTCCAAAGTAACTAAAAAAATATTTTTTTTTCCAAAGTAACTAAAAAAATATTTTTTTTCCCTAAGTAACTAAAAAAATATTTTTTTTTCCAAAGTAACTAAAAAAATATTTTTTTTCCAAAGTAACTAAAAAAAAATTTTTTTTTCCAAAGTAACTAAAAAAATATTTTTTTTCCAAAGTAATTAAAAAAATATTTTTTTTTCCAAAGTAACTAAAAAAATATTTTTTTTTCCAAAGTAACTAAAAAAATATTTTTTTTTCCAAAGTAACTAAAAAAATATTTTTTTTTCCAAAGTAACTAAAAAAATATATTTTTTTCCAAAGTAACTAAAAAAATATTTTTTTTCCAAAGTAACTAAAAAAATATTTTTTTTTCCAAAGTAACTAAAAAAATATTTTTTTTTCCAAAGTAACTAAAAAAATATTTTTTTTTCCAAAGTAACTAAAAAAATATTTTTTTTCCAAAGAAACTAAAAAAATATTTTTTTTTCCAAAGTAACTAAAAAAATATTTTTTTTTCCAAAGTAACTAAAAAAGTAAATTTTTTCCAAAGTAACTAAAAATATATTTTTTTTTCCAAAGTAACTAAAAAAAAAAAAATTTTTCCAAAGAAACTAAAAAAATATTTTTTTTCCCAAAGTAACTAAAAAAATATTTTTTTTCCAAAGTAACTAAAACAAATTTTTTTTTTCCAAAGAAACTAAAAAAATATTTTTTTTTCCAAAGTAACTAAAAAAATATTTTTTTTTCCAAAGTAACTAAAAAAATATATTTTTTTCCAAAGTAACTAAAAAAATATTTTTTTTTCCAAAGTAACTAAAAAAAATTTTTTTTTTCCAAAGTAACTAAAAAAATATTTTTTTTTCCAAAGTAACTAAAAAAATATTTTTTTTTCCAAAGTAACTAAAAAAAATTTTTTTTTTTCCAAAGTAACTAAAAAAAATTTTTTTTTCCAAAGTAACTAAAAAAATTTTTTTTTTCCAAAGAAACTAAAAAAAATTTTTTTTTTCCAAAGTAACTAAAAAAAATTTTTTTTTTCCAAAGTAACTAAAAAAATATTTTTTTTTCCAAAGAAACTAAAAAAATTTTTTTTTTTCCAAAGTAACTAAAAATTTTTTTTTTTTTCCAAAGTAACTAAAAAAATATTTTTTTTTCCAAAGTAACTAAAACAGTAACTTTTTTCCAAAGTAACTAAAAAAGTAACTTTTTTTCCAAAGTAACTAAAAAAGTAACTTTTTTTCCAAAGTAACTAAAAAAGTAACTTTTTTTCCAAAGTAACTAAAAAAGTAACTATTTTTCCAAAGTAACTAAAAAAGTAACTTTTTTTCCAAAGTAACTAAAAAAATATTTTTTTTTCCAAAGTAACTAAAAAAATATTTTTTTTTCCAAAGTAACTAAAAAAATATTTTTTTTTCCAAAGTAACTAAAAAAATATTTTTTTTTCCAAAGTAACTAAAAAAATATTTTTTTTTCCAAAGTAACTAAAAAAATATTTTTTTTTCCAAAGTAACTAAAAAAATATTTTTTTTTCCAAAGTAACTAAAAAAATATTTTTTTTTCCAAAGTAACTAAAAAAATATTTTTTTTTCCAAAGTAACTAAAAAAATATTTTTTTTTCCAAAGTAACTAAAAAAATATTTTTTTTTCCAAAGTAACTAAAAAAATATTTTTTTTTCCAAAGTAACTAAAAAAATATTTTTTTTTCCAAAGAAACTAAAAAAATATTTTTTTTTCCAAAGTAACTAAAAAAATATTTTTTTTTCCAAAGTAACTAAAAAAATATTTTTTTTTCCAAAGTAACTAAAAAAATATTTTTTTTCCAAAGAAACTAAAAAAATATTTTTTTTTCCAAAGTAACTAAAAAAATATTTTTTTTTCCAAAGTAACTAAAAAAATATTTTTTTTTCCAAAGTAACTAAAAAAATATTTTTTTTTCCAAAGTAACTAAAAAAATATTTTTTTTTCCAAAGTAACTAAAAAAATATTTTTTTTTCCAAAGTAACTAAAAAAATATTTTTTTTTCCAAAGTAACTAAAAAAATATTTTTTTTTCCAAAGTAACTAAAAAAATATTTTTTTTTCCAAAGTAACTAAAAAAAAATGTTTTTTTCCAAAGTAACTAAAAAAATATTTTTTTTCCAAAGTAACTAAAAAAATATTTTTTTTTCCAAAGTAACTAAAAAAAATTTTTTTTTTCCAAAGAAACTAAAAAAATATTTTTTTTTCCAAAGTAACTAAAAAAAATTTTTTTTTTCCAAAGTAACTAAAAAAATTATTTTTTTTCCAAAGAAACTAAAAAAATATTTTTTTTTCCAAAGTAACTAAAAAAATATTTTTTTTTCCAAAGTAACTAAAAAAATATTTTTTTTCCAAAGTAACTAAAAAAATATTTTTTTTTCCAAAGTAACTAAAAATTTTTTTTTTTTTTCCAAAGTAACTAAAAAAATATTTTTTTTTCCAAAGTAACTAAAATTTATTTTTATTTTTTCCAAAGTAACTAAAAAAATTTATTTTTTCCAAAGAAACTAAAAAAATATTTTTTTTTCCAAAGTAACTAAAAAAATATTTTTTTTTCCAAAGTAACTAAAACATTTTTTTTTTCCAAAGTAACTAAAAAAAAATTTTTTTTTCCAAAGTAACTAAAAAAATATTTTTTTTTCCAAAGTAACTAAAAAAATATTTTTTTTCCCAAAGTAACTAAAAAAATATTTTTTTTTCCAAAGTAACTAAAAAAATATTTTTTTTTCCAAAGAAACTAAAAAAATATTTTTTTTTCCAAAGAAACTAAAAAAAAAAAAAAAAATTCCAAAGTAACTAAAATTTTTTTTTTTTTCCAAAGTAACTAAAAAAAAATTTTTTTTTCCAAAGTAACTAAAAAAATATTTTTTTTTCCAAAGTAACTAAAAAATTTTTTTTTTTTCCAAAGTAACTAAAAAAATATTTTTTTTCCAAAGTAACTAAAAAAATATTTTTTTTTCCAAAGTAACTAAAAAAATATTTTTTTTTCCAAAGTAACTAAAAAAATATTTTTATTCCAAAGTAACTAAAAAAATATTTTTTTTTCCAAAGTAACTAAAAAAATATTTTTTTTTCCAAAGAAACTAAAAAAATATTTTTTTTCCAAAGAAACTAAAAAAATATTTTTTTTTCCAAAGTAACTAAAAAAGTAACTTTTTTTCCAAAGTAACTAAAAAAATATTTTTTTTCCCAAAGTAACTAAAAAAGTAAATTTTTTCCAAAGTAACTAAAAAAATATTTTTTTTTCCAAAGTAACTAAAAAAAAAAATGTTTTTCCAAAGAAACTAAAAAAAATATTTTTTTTTCCAAAGTAACTAAAAAAAATTTTTTTTTTCCAAAGTAACTAAAAAAATATTTTTTTTTCCAAAGTAACTAAAAAAATATTTTTTTTTCCAAAGTAACTAAAAAAATATTTTTTTTCCAAAGTAAATAAAAAAATATTTTTTTTTCCAAAGTAACTAAAAAAATATTTTTTTTCCAAAGTAACTAAAAAAATATTTTTTTTTCCAAAGTAACTAAAAAAAAAAAAAATTTTCCAAAGAAACTAAAAAAATAATTTTTTTTCCAAAGTGTTGTGAAAATAAAGCTATCTTTCACACTCAGAGCAGGTTTAAGAATGAAACAGAAGCTCTCAGAGGCGTATAGTAATATCAAAGCAATAGATTTATTTATCAACAGAGTTATTCAGCCAACACAATTAAACATGCATGGGCTCTAATGATTTCCCTCTCAGAGGTCCACCATAAGACACGCTTAAACACATCAGCATGAACTTAATATAAGGGTCCGCCCCTTGATACACATTGGCCAAAGTCAAAGATGCAGGCGTGGCACGTTTTTACGTTATGACACCTGGGTGGAGGCCGTGGATGTCCATCCACCTTGGCCCCTCCCAGTAGGCGTTGGTTTCCGTCAGTGTGTAGTGAGATTTTGAGGCGAGAGGTTGTGTAAAGAGGGGAGTCTGCTGGGGCGATGTCCCTGTATCTCACTATCTATTGTTCCTCCCTTATCTATTTAAAGATGGCGGCCTATTCCTTGTGGCGCAGTTAAATCAGTAACCTTTCACCTGCTTCTCTCTGGCCTTGCTGTGTTGTGAGCACTGTATAAGTGATTAATAGAGCTGCATAAGCTAATGGTTATTAAAACTGCAAATAAGCTAGTGTTTAATTAAGCTGCATATAAACTAGTTGCCAATTAAAGCTATCTTATCCCTACTAATTGCAAACAGTAGAAGGTGTAACCTATTACACCTTAAAAGGAATATTTTCTCAACAAAAGTAACTAAAAAAATTTTTTTTTTTCCAAAGAAACTAAAAAAATATTTTTTTTCCCAAAGTAACTAAAAAAAATTTTTTTTTTCCAAAGTAACTAAAAAAATATTTTTTTTCCCAAAGTAACTAAAAAAAATTTTTTTTTTCCAAAGTAACTAAAAAAATATTTTTTTTTCCAAAGTAACTAAAAAAATATTTTTTTTTCCAAAGTAACTAAAAAAATATTTTTTTTTCCAAAGTAACTAAAAAAGTAAATTTTTTCCAAAGTAACTAAAAAAATATTTTTTTTTCCAAAGTAACTAAAAAAATATTTTTTTTTCCAAAGTAACTAAAAAAATATTTTTTTTTCCAAAGTAACTAAAAAAATATTTTTTTTTCCAAAGTAACTAAAAAAATATTTTTTTTTCCAAAGTAACTAAAAAAATATTTTTTTTTCCAAAGTAACTAAAAAAATATTTTTTTTTCCAAAGTAACTAAAAAAATATTTTTTTTTCCAAAGTAACTAAAAAAATATTTTTTTTCCAAAGTAACTAAAAAAAAAAAAAATTTTCCAAATAAACTAAAAAAATAATTTTTTTTCCAAAGTAACTAAAACATTTTTTTTTTCCAAAGTAACTAAAAAAATATTTTTTTTCCAAAGTAACTAAAAAAATATTTTTTTTTCCAAAGTAACTAAAAAAATATTTTTTTTCCAAAGTAACTAAAAAAATATTTTTTTTTCCAAAGTAACTAAAAAAATATTTTTTTTTCCAAAGTAACTAAAAAAATATTTTTTTTTCCAAAGTAACTAAAAAAATATTTTTTTTTCCAAAGTAACTAAAAAAATATTTTTTTTTCCAAAGTAACTAAAAAAATATTTTTTTTTCCAAAGTAACTAAAAAAATATTTTTTTTTCCAAAGTAACTAAAAAAATATTTTTTTTTCCAAAGTAACTAAAAAAATATTTTTTTTTCCAAAGTAACTAAAAAAATATTTTTTTTTCCAAAGTAACTAAAAAAATATATTTTTTTCCAAAGTAACTAAAAAAATATATTTTTTTTCCAAAGTAACTAAAAAAATATTTTTTTTCCAAAGTAACTAAAAAAATATTTTTTTTTTCCAAAGTAACTAAAAAAATATTTTTTTTCCAAAGTAACTAAAAAAATATTTTTTTTTCCAAAGTAACTAAAAAAATATTTTTTTTCCAAAGTAACTAAAAAAATATTTTTTTTTCCAAAGTAACTAAAAAAATATTTTTTTTTCCAAAGTAACTAAAAAAATATTTTTTTTTCCAAAGTAACTAAAAAAAATTTTTTTTTTCCAAAGTAACTAAAAAAATTTTTTTTTTCCAAAGAAACTAAAAAAAAAATTTTTTTTCCAAAGTAACTAAAAAAAAATTTTTTTTTCCAAAGTAACTAAAAAAATATATTTTTTTCCAAAGTAACTAAAAAAATATTTTTTTTTCCAAAGTAACTAAAAAAAAAATTTTTTTTCCAAAGTAACTAAAAAAATAATTTTTTTTCCAAAGTAACTAAAAAAAATTTTTTTTTTCCAAAGTAACTAAAAAAAATTTTTTTTTCCAAAGAAACTAAAAAAAAATTTTTTTTTCCAAAGTAACTAAAAAAAAAAATTTTTTTTCCAAAGTAACTAAAAAAATATATTTTTTTCCAAAGTAACTAAAAAAATATATTTTTTTCCAAAGTAACTAAAAAAATATTTTTTTTTCCAAAGTAACTAAAAAAATATTTTTTTTTCCAAAGTAACTAAAAAAATATTTTTTTTTCCAAAGTAACTAAAAAAATATTTTTTTTTCCAAAGTAACTAAAAAAATATTTTTTTTTCCAAAGTAACTAAAAAAATATTTTTTTTCCAAAGTAACTAAAAAAATATTTTTTTTTCCAAAGTAACTAAAAAAATATTTTTTTTTCCAAAGTAACTAAAAAAAATTTTTTTTTCCAAAGTAACTAAAAAAAATTTTTTTTCCAAAGTAATTAAAAAATTTTTTTTTTTTCCAAAGTAACTAAAAAAATATTTTTTTTTCCAAAGTAACTAAAAAAATATTTTTTTTTCCAAAGTAACTAAAAAAATATTTTTTTTTCCAAAGTAACTAAAAAAATATTTTTTTTTCCAAAGTAACTAAAAAAATAATTTTTTTTCCAAAGTAACTAAAAAAATATATTTTTTTCCAAAGTAACTAAAAAAATATATTTTTTTCCAAAGTAACTAAAAAAATATATTTTTTTCCAAAGTAACTAAAAAAATATTTTTTTTCCAAAGTAACTAAAAAAATATTTTTTTTTCCAAAGTAACTAAAAAAATATTTTTTTTTCCAAAGTAACTAAAAAAATATTTTTTTTTCCAAAGTAACTAAAAAAATATTTTTTTTTCCAAAGTAACTAAAAAAATATTTTTTTTTCCAAAGTAACTAAAAAAATATTTTTTTTTCCAAAGTAACTAAAAAAATATTTTTTTTTCCAAAGTAACTAAAAAAATATTTTTTTTCCAAAGAAACTAAAAAAAATTTTTTTTTTCCAAAGTAACTAAAAAAATATATTTTTTTCCAAAGTAACTAAAAAAATATTTTTTTTCCAAAGTAACTAAAAAAATATTTTTTTTTCCAAAGTAACTAAAAAAATATTTTTTTTTCCAAAGTAACTAAAAAAATATTTTTTTTTCCAAAGAAACTAAAAAAATATTTTTTTTTCCAAAGTAACTAAAAAAATATTTTTTTTTCCAAAGTAACTAAAAAAATATTTTTTTTTCCAAAGTAACTAAAAAAATATTTTTTTTTCCAAAGTAACTAAAAAAATATTTTTTTTTCCAAAGTAACTAAAAAAATATTTTTTTTTCCAAAGAAACTAAAAAAATATTTTTTTTTCCAAAGTAACTAAAAAAAATTTTTTTTTTCCAAAGAAACTAAAAAAAAAATTTTTTTTTCCAAAGTAACTAAAAAAAAAAATTTTTTCCCAAAGTAACTAAAAAAATATTTTTTTTTCCAAAGTAACTAAAAAAATATTTTTTTTTCCAAAGTAACTAAAAAAATATTTTTTTTTCCAAAGTAACTAAAAAAATATTATTTTTTCCAAAGTAACTAAAAAAATATTTTTTTTTCCAAAGTAACTAAAAAAATATTTTTTTTTCCAAAGTAACTAAAAAAATATTTTTTTTTCCAAAGTAACTAAAAAAATATATTTTTTTCCAAAGTAACTAAAAAAATATTTTTTTTTCCAAAGTAACTAAAAAAATATTTTTTTTTCCAAAGTAACTAAAAAAATATTTTTTTTTCCAAAGTAACTAAAAAAATATTTTTTTTTCCAAAGTAACTAAAAAAATATTTTTTTTTCCAAAGTAACTAAAAAAATATTTTTTTTTCCAAAGTAACTAAAAAAAATTTTTTTTTTCCAAAGTAACTAAAAAAATATTTTTTTTCCAAAGTAACTAAAAAAATTTTTTTTTTCCAAAGTAACTAAAAAAAAATTTTTTTTTCCAAAGAAACTAAAAAAAATTTTTTTTTTCCAAAGTAACTAAAAAATTTTTTTTTTTTCCAAAGTAACTAAAAAAATATTTTTGTTTCCAAAGTAACTAAAAAAATATTTTTTTTTCCAAAGTAACTAAAAAAGTAACTTTTTTCCAAAGTAACTAAAAAAGTAACTTTTTTTCCAAAGTAACTAAAAAAGTAACTTTTTTTCCAAAGTAACTAAAAAAGTAACTTTTTTTCCAAAGTAACTAAAAAAGTAACTATTTTTCCAAAGTAACTAAAAAAGTAACTTTTTTTCCAAAGTAACTAAATAAATATTTTTTTTTCCAAAGTAACTAAAAAAATATTTTTTTTTCCAAAGTAACTAAAAAAATATTTTTTTTTCCAAAGTAACTAAAAAAATATTTTTTTTTCCAAAGTAACTAAAAAAATATTTTTTTTTCCAAAGTAACTAAAAAAATATTTTTTTTTCCAAAGTAACTAAAAAAATATTTTTTTTTCCAAAGTAACTAAAAAAATATTTTTTTTTCCAAAGTAACTAAAAAAATATTTTTTTTTCCAAAGAAACTAAAAAAATATTTTTTTTTCCAAAGTAACTAAAAAAATATTTTTTTTTCCAAAGTAACTAAAAAAATATATTTTTTTCCAAAGTAACTAAAAAAATATTTTTTTTTCCAAAGTAACTAAAAAAATATATTTTTTTCCAAAGTAACTAAAAAAATATTTTTTTTTCCAAAGTAACTAAAAAAATATTTTTTTTTCCAAAGTAACTAAAAAAATATTTTTTTTTCCAAAGTAACTAAAAAAAAAATTTTTTTTCCAAAGTAACTAAAAAAAATTTTTTTTTTCCAAAGTAACTAAAAAATTTTTTTTTTTCCAAAGTAACTAAAAAAATTTTTTTTTTCCAAAGTAACTAAAAAAATTTTTTTTTTCCAAAGAAACTAAAAAAAAATTTTTTTTTCCAAAGTAACTAAAAAATTTTTTTTTTTTCCAAAGTAACTAAAAAAATATTTTTGTTTCCAAAGTAACTAAAAAAATATTTTTTTTTCCAAAGTAACTAAAAAAGTAACTTTTTTCCAAAGTAACTAAAAAAGTAACTTTTTTTCCAAAGTAACTAAAAAAGTAACTTTTTTTCCAAAGTAACTAAAAAAGTAACTTTTTTTCCAAAGTAACTAAAAAAGTAACTATTTTTCCAAAGTAACTAAAAAAGTAACTTTTTTTCCAAAGTAACTAAATAAATATTTTTTTTTCCAAAGTAACTAAAAAAATATTTTTTTTTCCAAAGTAACTAAAAAAATATTTTTTTTTCCAAAGTAACTAAAAAAGTAAATTTTTTCCAAAGTAACTAAAAAAATATTTTTTTTTCCAAAGTAACTAAAAAAAAAAAATTTTTTCCAAAGAAACTAAAAAAATATTTTTTTTTCCAAAGTAACTAAAAAAATATTTTTTTTTCCAAAGTAACTAAAAAAATATTTTTTTTTCCAAAGTAACTAAAAAAATATTTTTTTTTCCAAAGTAACTAAAAAAATATTTTTTTTTCCAAAGTAACTAAAAAAATATTTTTTTTTCCAAAGTAACTAAAAAAATATTTTTTTTTCCAAAGTAACTAAAAAAATATTTTTTTTCCAAAGTAACTAAAAAAATATTTTTTTTTCCAAAGTAACTAAAAAAATATTTTTTTTCCAAAGTAACTAAAAAAATATTTTTTTTTCCAAAGTAACTAAAAAAATATTTTTTTTCCAAAGTAACTAAAAAAATATTTTTTTTCCAAAGTAACTAAAAAAATATTTTTTTTTCCAAAGTAACTAAAAAAATATTTTTTTTTCCAAAGTAACTAAAAAAATATTTTTTTTTCCAAAGTAACTAAAAAAAATTTTTTTTTTCCAAAGTAACTAAAAAAAATTTTTTTTTTCCAAAGTAACTAAAAAAATTTTTTTTTTCCAAAGTAACTAAAAAAATATTTTTTTTTCCAAAGAAACTAAAAAAATATTTTTTTTTCCAAAGTAACTAAAAAAATATTTTTTTTCCAAAGTAACTAAAAAAATTTTTTTTTTTCCAAAGTAACTAAAAAATTTTTTTTTTCCAAAGAAACTAAAAAAGTATTTTTTTTTCCAAAGTAACTAAAAAAAATTTTTTTTTTCCAAAGTAACTAAAAAAATATTTTTTTTTCCAAAGAAACTAAAAAAATATTTTTTTTTCCAAAGTAACTAAAAAAATATTTTTTTTCCAAAGTAACTAAAAAAATATTTTTTTTTCCAAAGTAACTAAAAAAATATTTTTTTTCCAAAGTAATTAAAAAAAATATTTTTTTTTCCAAAGTAACTAAAAAAATATTTTTATTTCCAAAGTAACTAAAAAAATATTTTTTTTTCCAAAGTAACTAAAAAAATATTTTTTTTTCCAAAGTAACTAAAAAAATATTTTTTTTTCCAAAGTAACTAAAAAAATATTTTTTTTTCCAAAGTAACTAAAAAAATATTTGTTTTTCCAAAGTAACTAAAAAAATATTTTTTTTTCCAAAGTAACTAAAAAAATATTTTTTTTTCCAAAGTAACTAAAAAAATATTTTTTTTTCCAAAGTAACTAAAAAAATATTTGTTTTTCCAAAGTAACTAAAAAAATATTTTTTTTTCCAAAGTAACTAAAAAAATATTTTTTTTTCCAAAGTAACTAAAAAAATATTTTTTTTTCCAAAGTAACTAAAAAAATATTTTTTTTCCAAAGTAACTAAAAAAATATTTTTTTTTCCAAAGTAACTAAAAAAATATTTTTTTTTCCAAAGTAACTAAAAAAATATTTTTTTTTCCAAAGTAACTAAAAAAGTAATTTTTTTCCAAAGTAACTAAAAAAATATTTTTTTTTCCAAAGTAACTAAAAAAATATTTTTTTTCCAAAGTAACTAAAAAAATATTTTTTTTTCCAAAGTAACTAAAAAAATATTTTTTTTTCCAAAGTAACTAAAAAAATATATTTTTTTCCAAAGTAACTAAAAAAATATTTTTTTTTCCAAAGAAACTAAAAAAATATTTTTTTTTCCAAAGTAACTAAAAAAAAAAAAAAATTTCCAAAGTAACTAAAAAAAAATTTTTTTTTCCAAAGTAACTAAAAAAATATTTTTTTTTCCAAAGTAACTAAAAAAATATTTTTTTTTCCAAAGTAACTAAAAAAATATTTTTTTTTCCAAAGTAACTAAAAAAATATATTTTTTTTCCAAAGTAACTAAAAAAATATTTTTTTTTCCAAAGTAACTAAAAAAATATATTTTTTTTCCAAAGTAACTAAAAAAATATTTTTTTTTCCAAAGTAACTAAAAAAAATATTTTTTTTCCAAAGTAACTAAAAAAATATTTTTTTTCCAAAGTAATTAAAAAAAAAAAAAATTTTCCAAAGTAACTAAAAAAATATTTTTTTTTCCAAAGTAACTAAAAAAGTAAATTTTTTCCAAAGTAACTAAAAAAATATTTTTTTTTCCAAAGTAACTAAAAAAAAATTTTTTTTTCCAAAGAAACTAAAAAAATATTTTTTTTTCCAAAGTAACTAAAAAAAAAATTTTTTTTCCAAAGTAACTAAAAAATTTTTTTTTTTCCAAAGTAACTAAAAAAATATTTTTCTTTCCAAAGTAACTAAAAAAATATTTTTTTTCCAAAGTAACTAAAAAAATTTTTTTTTTCCAAAGTAACTAAAAAAATATTTTTTTTTCCAAAGTAACTAAAAAAAATATTTTTTTTCCAAAGAAACTAAAAAAAAATTTTTTTTTCCAAAGTAACTAAAAAAAATTTTTTTTTTCCAAAGTAACTAAAAAAATTTTTTTTTTCCAAAGTAACTAAAAAAATATTTTTTTTTCCAAAGTAACTAAAAAAATATTTTTTTTTCCAAAGTAACTAAAAAAATATTTTTTTTTCCAAAGTAACTAAAAAAATATTTTTTTTTCCAAAGAAACTAAAAAAATATTTTTTTTTCCAAAGTAACTAAAAAAATTATTTTTTTTCCAAAGTAACTAAAAAAATATTTTTTTTTCCAAAGTAACTAAAAAAATATTTTTTTTTCCAAAGTAACTAAAAAAATATTTGTTTTTCCAAAGTAACTAAAAAAATATATTTTTTTCCAAAGTAACTAAAAAAATATTTTTTTTTCCAAAGTAACTAAAAAAATATTTTTTTTTCCAAAGTAACTAAAAAAATATTTTTTTTTCCAAAGTAACTAAAAAAATATTTTTTTTTCCAAAGTAACTAAAAAAATATTTTTTTTTCCAAAGTAACTAAAAAAATATTTTTTTTCCAAAGTAACTAAAAAAGTAAATTTTTTCCAAAGTAACTAAAAAAATATTTTTTTTTCCAAAGTAACTAAAAAAATATTTTTTTTCCAAAGTAACTAAAAAAATATTTTTTTTTCCAAAGTAACTAAAAAAATATTTTTTTTTCCAAAGTAACTAAAAAAATATTTTTTTTTCCAAAGTAACTAAAAAAATATTTTTTTTTCCAAAGAAACTAAAAAAATATTTTTTTTTCCAAAGTAACTAAAAATTTTTTTTTTTTTCCAAAGAAACTAAAAAAATATTTTTTTTTCCGAAGTAACTAAAAAAAAAAAAAATTTTCCAAAGTAACTAAAAAAATTTTTTTTTTTCCAAAGTAACTAAAAAAATATTTTTTTTTCCAAAGTAACTAAAAAAATATTTTTTTTCCAAAGTAACTAAAAAAATATTTTTTTTTCCAAAGTAACTAAAAAAATATTTTTTTTTTCCAAAGTAACTAAAAAAATATTTTTTTTTCCAAAGTAACTAAAAAAAATATTTTTTTTCCAAAGTAACTAAAAAAATATTTTTTTTCCAAAGTAATTAAAAAAAAAAAATTTTTTCCAAAGTAACTAAAAAAATTTTTTTTTTTCCAAAGTAACTAAAAAAATATTTTTTTTCCAAAGTAACTAAAAAAGTAACTTTTTTTCCAAAGTAACTAAAAAAATATTTTTTTTTCCAAAGTAACTAAAAAAGTAAATTTTTTCCAAAGTAACTAAAAAAATAATTTTTTTTCCAAAGTAACTAAAAAAAAAATTTTTTTTCCAAAGAAACTAAAAAAATATTTTTTTTTCCAAAGTAACTAAAAAAAAAATTTTTTTTCCAAAGTAACTAAAAAATTTTTTTTTTTTCCAAAGTAACTAAAAAAATATTTTTTTTTCCAAAGTAACTAAAAAAATATTTTTTTTTCCAAAGTAACTAAAAAAATATTTTTTTTTCCAAAGTAACTAAAAAAAATATTTTTTTTCCAAAGAAACTAAAAAAATATTTTTTTTTCCAAAGTAACTAAAAAAAAATTTTTTTTTCCAAAGTAACTAAAAAAATATTTTTTTTTCCAAAGTAACTAAAAAAATATTTTTTTTTCCAAAGTAACTAAAAAAATATTTTTTTTTCCAAAGTAACTAAAAAAATATTTTTTTTTCCAAAGTAACTAAAAAAATATTTTTTTTTCCAAAGTAACTAAAAAAATATTTTTTTTTCCAAAGAAACTAAAAAAATATTTTTTTTTCCAAAGTAACTAAAAAAATATTTTTTTTTCCAAAGTAACTAAAAAAATATTTTTTTTTCCAAAGTAACTAAAAAAATATTTTTTTTTCCAAAGTAACTAAAAAAATATTTTTTTTTCCAAAGTAACTAAAAAAATATTTTTTTTTCCAAAGTAACTAAAAAAATATTTTTTTTTCCAAAGTAACTAAAAAAATAATTTTTTTTCCAAAGTAACTAAAAAAATATTTTTTTTTCCAAAGTAACTAAAAAAATATTTTTTTTTCCAAAGTAACTAAAAAAATATTTTTTTTTCCAAAGTAACTAAAAAAATATTTTTTTTTCCAAAGTAACTAAAAAAATATTTTTTTTTCCAAAGTAACTAAAAAAAATTTTTTTTTTCCAAAGAAACTAAAAAAATATTTTTTTTTCCAAAGTAACTAAAAAAATATTTTTTTTTCCAAAGTAACTAAAAAAAATTTTTTTTTTCCAAAGAAACTAAAAAAATATTTTTTTTTCCAAAGTAACTAAAAAAATATTTTTTTTCCCAAAGTAACTAAAAAATTTTTTTTTTTTCCAAAGAAACTAAAAAAATATTTTTTTTTCCAAAGTAACTAAAAAAATATTTTTTTTTCCAAAGTAACTAAAAAAATATTTTTTTTTCCAAAGTAACTAAAAAAATATTTTTTTTTCCAAAGTAACTAAAAAAAATTTTTTTTTTCCAAAGAAACTAAAAAATTTTTTTTTTTTCCAAAGTAACTAAAAAAATATTTTTTTTCCAAAGTAACTAAATTTTTTTTTTTTTTCCAAAGTAACTAAAAAATATTTTTTTTTCCAAAGTAACTAAAAAAATATTTTTTTTTCCAAAGTAACTAAAAAAATTATTTTTTTTCCAAAGAAACTAAAAAAATATTTTTTTTTCCAAAGTAACTAAAAAAAAAAAAAATTTCCAAAGTAACTAAAAAAAAATTTTTTTTTCCAAAGTAACTAAAAAAATATTTTTTTTTCCAAAGTAACTAAAAAAATAATTTTTTTTCCAAAGTAACTAAAAAAATATTTTTTTTTCCAAAGTAACTAAAAAAATATTTTTTTTTCCAAAGTAACTAAAAAAATATTTTTTTTTCCAAAGAAACTAAAAAAATATATTTTTTTCCAAAGTAACTAAAAAAATAATTTTTTTTCCAAAGTAACTAAAAAAAAAATTTTTTTTCCAAAGAAACTAAAAAAATATTTTTTTTTCCAAAGTAACTAAAAAAAATTTTTTTTTTCCAAAGTAACTAAAAAATTTTGTTTTTTTCCAAAGTAACTAAAAAAATATATTTTTTCCAAAGTAATTAAAAAAAAAAAAAAAATTCCAAAGTAACTAAAAAAATATTTTTTTTTCCAAAGTAACTAAAAAAATATTTTTTTTCCAAAGTAACTAAAAAAATATTTTTTTTTCCAAAGTAACTAAAAAATATATATTTTTTTCCAAAGTAACTAAAAAAATATTTTTTTTTCCAAAGTAACTAAAAAAGTAAATTTTTTCCAAAGTAACTAAAAAAAATTTTTTTTTCCAAAGTAACTAAAAAAGTAAATTTTTTCCAAAGTAACTAAAAAAATATTTTTTTTTCCAAAGTAACTAAAAAAATATTTTTTTTTTCCAAAGTAACTAAAAAAATATTTTTTTTTCCAAAGAAACTAAAAAAATATTTTTTTTTCCAAAGTAACTAAAAAAAATTTTTTTTTCCAAAGAAACTAAAAAAATTTTTTTTTTTCCAAAGTAACTAAAAAAAATTTTTTTTTCCAAAGAAACTAAAAAAAATTTTTTTTTTCCAAAGTAACTAAAAAAATATTTTTTTTTCCAAAGTAACTAAAAAAATATTTTTTTTCCCAAAGTAACTAAAAAAATATTTTTTTTTCCAAAGTAACTAAAAAAATATTTTTTTTTCCAAAGTAACTAAAAAAAAATTTTTTTTTTCCAAAGTAACTAAAAAAATATTTTTTTTCCAAAGTAATTAAAAAAATATTTTTTTTTCCAAAGTAACTAAAAAAATATTTTTTTTTCCAAAGTAACTAAAAAAATATTTTTTTTTCCAAAGTAACTAAAAAAATATTTTTTTTTCCAAAGTAACTAAAAAAATATTTTTTTTTCCAAAGTAACTAAAAAAATATTTTTTTTCCAAAGTAACTAAAAAAATATTTTTTTTTCCAAAGTAACTAAAAAAATATTTTTTTTTCCAAAGTAACTAAAAAAATATTTTTTTTTCCAAAGTAACTAAAAAAATATTTTTTTTTCCAAAGTAACTAAAAAAATATTTTTTTTTCCAAAGTAACTAAAAAAATATTTTTTTTTCCAAAGTAACTAAAAAAAATATTTTTTTTCCAAAGAAACTAAAAAAATATTTTTTTTTCCAAAGTAACTAAAAAAAAAATTTTTTTTCCAAAGTAACTAAAAAAATATTTTTTTTTCCAAAGTAACTAAAAAAATATTTTTTTTTCCAAAGTAACTAAAAAAATATTTTTTTTTCCAAAGTAACTAAAAAAATATTTTTTTTTCCAAAGTAACTAAAAAAATATTTTTTTTTCCAAAGTAACTAAAAAAATATTTTTTTTTCCAAAGAAACTAAAAAAATATTTTTTTTTCCAAAGTAACTAAAAAAATATTTTTTTTTCCAAAGTAACTAAAAAAATATTTTTTTTTCCAAAGTAACTAAAAAAATATTTTTTTTTCCAAAGTAACTAAAAAAATATTTTTTTTTCCAAAGTAACTAAAAAAATATTTTTTTTTCCAAAGTAACTAAAAAAATATTTTTTTTTCCAAAGTAACTAAAAAAATAATTTTTTTTCCAAAGTAACTAAAAAAATAATTTTTTTTCCAAAGTAACTAAAAAAATATTTTTTTTTCCAAAGTAACTAAAAAAATATTTTTTTTTCCAAAGTAACTAAAAAAATATTTTTTTTTCCAAAGTAACTAAAAAAATATTTTTTTTTCCAAAGTAACTAAAAAAAATTTTTTTTTTCCAAAGAAACTAAAAAAATATTTTTTTTTCCAAAGTAACTAAAAAAATATTTTTTTTTCCAAAGTAACTAAAAAAAATTTTTTTTTTCCAAAGAAACTAAAAAAATATTTTTTTTTCCAAAGTAACTAAAAAAATATTTTTTTTCCCAAAGTAACTAAAAAAATTTTTTTTTTTCCAAAGAAACTAAAAAAATATTTTTTTTTCCAAAGTAACTAAAAAAATATTTTTTTTTCCAAAGTAACTAAAAAAATATTTTTTTTTCCAAAGTAACTAAAAAAATATTTTTTTTTCCAAAGTAACTAAAAAAAATTTTTTTTTTCCAAAGAAACTAAAATTTTTTTTTTTTTCCAAAGTAACTAAAAAAATATTTTTTTTCCAAAGTAACTAAATTTTTTTTTTTTTTCCAAAGTAACTAAAAAATATTTTTTTTTCCAAAGTAACTAAAAAAATATTTTTTTTTCCAAAGTAACTAAAAAAATTATTTTTTTTCCAAAGAAACTAAAAAAATATTTTTTTTTCCAAAGTAACTAAAAAAAAAAAAAATTTCCAAAGTAACTAAAAAAAAATTTTTTTTTCCAAAGTAACTAAAAAAATATTTTTTTTTCCAAAGTAACTAAAAAAATAATTTTTTTTCCAAAGTAACTAAAAAAATATTTTTTTTTCCAAAGTAACTAAAAAAATATTTTTTTTTCCAAAGTAACTAAAAAAATATTTTTTTTTCCAAAGAAACTAAAAAAATATATTTTTTTCCAAAGTAACTAAAAAAATAATTTTTTTTCCAAAGTAACTAAAAAAAAATTTTTTTTTCCAAAGAAACTAAAAAAATATTTTTTTTTCCAAAGTAACTAAAAAAAATTTTTTTTTTCCAAAGTAACTAAAAAATTTTGTTTTTTTCCAAAGTAACTAAAAAAATATATTTTTTCCAAAGTAATTAAAAAAAAAAAAAAAATTCCAAAGTAACTAAAAAAATATTTTTTTTTCCAAAGTAACTAAAAAAATATTTTTTTTCCAAAGTAACTAAAAAAATATTTTTTTTTCCAAAGTAACTAAAAAATATATATTTTTTTCCAAAGTAACTAAAAAAATATTTTTTTTTCCAAAGTAACTAAAAAAGTAAATTTTTTCCAAAGTAACTAAAAAAATATTTTTTTTTCCAAAGTAACTAAAAAAAAATTTTTTTTTTCCAAAGTAACTAAAAAAATATTTTTTTTTCCAAAGAAACTAAAAAAATATTTTTTTTTCCAAAGTAACTAAAAAAAATTTTTTTTTCCAAAGAAACTAAAAAAATTTTTTTTTTTCCAAAGTAACTAAAAAAAATTTTTTTTTCCAAAGAAACTAAAAAAAATTTTTTTTTTCCAAAGTAACTAAAAAAATATTTTTTTTTCCAAAGTAACTAAAAAAATATTTTTTTTCCCAAAGTAACTAAAAAAATATTTTTTTTTCCAAAGTAACTAAAAAAATATTTTTTTTTCCAAAGTAACTAAAAAAAATTTTTTTTTTCCAAAGTAACTAAAAAAATATTTTTTTTCCAAAGTAATTAAAAAAATATTTTTTTTTCCAAAGTAACTAAAAAAATATTTTTTTTTCCAAAGTAACTAAAAAAATATTTTTTTTTCCAAAGTAACTAAAAAAATATTTTTTTTTCCAAAGTAACTAAAAAAATATTTTTTTTTCCAAAGTAACTAAAAAAATATTTTTTTTCCAAAGTAACTAAAAAAATATTTTTTTTTCCAAAGTAACTAAAAAAATATTTTTTTTTCCAAAGTAACTAAAAAAATATTTTTTTTTCCAAAGTAACTAAAAAAATATTTTTTTTCCAAAGAAACTAAAAAAATATTTTTTTTTCCAAAGTAACTAAAAAAGTAACTTTTTTTCCAAAGTAACTAAAAAAATATTTTTTTTTCCAAAGTAACTAAAAAAGTAAATTTTTTCCAAAGTAACTAAAAAAATATTTTCTTTTCCAAAGTAACTAAAAAAAAATATTTTTTTCCAAAGAAACTAAAAAAATATTTTTTTTCCCAAAGTAACTAAAAAAATATTTTTTTTTCCAAAGTAACTAAAACAAATTTTTTTTTTCCAAAGAAACTAAAAAAATATTTTTTTTTCCAAAGTAACTAAAAAAATATTTTTTTTTCCAAAGTAACTAAAAAAATATATTTTTTTCCAAAGTAACTAAAAAAATATTTTTTTTTCCAAAGTAACTAAAAAAAATTGTTTTTTTCCAAAGTAACTAAAAAAATATTTTTTTTTCCAAAGTAACTAAAATTTTTTTTTTTTTTCCAAAGTAACTAAAAAAATATTTTTTTTTCCAAAGTAACTAAAACAGTAACTTTTTTCCAAAGTAACTAAAAAAGTAACTTTTTTTCCAAAGTAACTAAAAAAGTAACTTTTTTTCCAAAGTAACTAAAAAAGTAACTTTTTTTCCAAAGTAACTAAAAAAGTAACTATTTTTCCAAAGTAACTAAAAAAGTAACTTTTTTTCCAAAGTAACTAAAAAAAATTTTTTTTTTCCAAAGTAACTAAAAAAATATTTTTTTTTCCAAAGTAACTAAAAAAATATTTTTTTTTCCAAAGTAACTAAAAAAGTAAATTTTTTCCAAAGTAACTAAAAAAATATTTTTTTTTCCAAAGTAACTAAAAAAAAATTTTTTTTCCCAAAGAAACTAAAAAAATATTTTTTTTTCCAAAGTAACTAAAAAAATATTTTTTTTTCCAAAGTAACTAAAAAAATATTTTTTTTTCCAAAGTAACTAAAAAAATATATTTTTTTTCCAAAGTAACTAAAAAAATATTTTTTTTTCCAAAGTAACTAAAAAAATATTTTTTTTTCCAAAGTAACTAAAAAATTTTTTTTTTTTCCAAAGTAACTAAAAAAAATTTTTTTTTTCCAAAGTAACTAAAAAAATATTTTTTTTTCCAAAGTAACTAAAAAAATATTTTTTTTTCCAAAGTAACTAAAAAAATATTTTTTTTTCCAAAGTAACTAAAAAAATATTTTTTTTTCCAAAGTAACTAAAAAAATATTTTTTTTTCCAAAGTAACTAAAAAAATATTTTTTTTTCCAAAGTAACTAAAAAAATATTTTTTTTTCCAAAGTAACTAAAAAAATATTTTTTTTTCCAAAGTAACTAAAAAAATATTTTTTTTTCCAAAGAAACTAAAAAAATATTTTTTTTTCCAAAGTAACTAAAAAAATATTTTTTTTTCCAAAGTAACTAAAAAAATATTTTTTTTTCCAAAGTAACTAAAAAAATATTTTTTTTTCCAAAGTAACTAAAAAAATATTTTTTTTTCCAAAGAAACTAAAAAAATATTTTTTTTTCCAAAGTAACTAAAAAAATATTTTTTTTTCCAAAGTAACTAAAAAAATATTTTTTTTTCCAAAGTAACTAAAAAAATATTTTTTTTTCCAAAGTAACTAAAAAAATATTTTTTTTTCCAAAGTAACTAAAAAAATATTTTTTTTTCCAAAGTAACTAAAAAAATATTTTTTTTTCCAAAGTAACTAAAAAAATATTTTTTTTTCCAAAGTAACTAAAAAAATTTTTTTTTTTCCAAAGTAACTAAAAAAATATTTTTTTTTCCAAAGTAACTAAAAAAATATTTTTTTTTCCAAAGTAACTAAAAAAATATTTTTTTTTCCAAAGTAACTAAAAAAATATTTTTTTTTCCAAAGTAACTAAAAAAATATTTTTTTTTCCAAAGTAACTAAAAAAATATTTTTTTTTCCAAAGTAACTAAAAAAATATTTTTTTTTCCAAAGAAACTAAAAAAATATTTTTTTTTCCAAAGTAACTAAAAAAAATTTTTTTTTTCCAAAGTAACTAAAAAATTTTGTTTTTTTCCAAAGTAACTAAAAAAATATATTTTTTCCAAAGTAATTAAAAAAAAAAAAAAAATTCCAAAGTAACTAAAAAAATATTTTTTTTTCCAAAGTAACTAAAAAAATATTTTTTTTCCAAAGTAACTAAAAAAATATTTTTTTTTCCAAAGTAACTAAAAAAATATATTTTTTTCCAAAGTAACTAAAAAAATATTTTTTTTTCCAAAGTAACTAAAAAAGTAAATTTTTTCCAAAGTAACTAAAAAAAATTTTTTTTTCCAAAGTAACTAAAAAAGTAAATTTTTTCCAAAGTAACTAAAAAAATTTTTTTTTTCCAAAGTAACTAAAAAAATATTTTTTTTTTCCAAAGTAACTAAAAAAATATTTTTTTTTCCAAAGTAACTAAAAAAATATTTTTTTTTCCAAAGTAACTAAAAAAATATTTTTTTTTCCAAAGTAACTAAAAAAATATTTTTTTTTCCAAAGTAACTAAAAAAAATTTTTTTTTTCCAAAGAAACTAAAAAAATTTTTTTTTTTCCAAAGTAACTAAAAAAATATTTTTTTTTCCAAAGTAACTAAAAAAAATTTTTTTTTTCCAAAGAAACTAAAAAAATATTTTTTTTTCCAAAGTAACTAAAAAAATATTTTTTTTCCCAAAGTAACTAAAAAAAATTTTTTTTTTCCAAAGAAACTAAAAAAATATTTTTTTTTCCAAAGTAACTAAAAAAATATTTTTTTTTCCAAAGTAACTAAAAAAATATTTTTTTTTCCAAAGTAACTAAAAAAATATTTTTTTTTCCAAAGTAACTAAAAAAAATTTTTTTTTTCCAAAGAAACTAAAAAAAATTTTTTTTTTCCAAAGTAACTAAAAAAATATTTTTTTTCCAAAGTAACTAAATTTTTTTTTTTTTTCCAAAGTAACTAAAAAATATTTTTTTTTCCAAAGTAACTAAAAAAATATTTTTTTTTCCAAAGTAACTAAAAAAATTATTTTTTTTCCAAAGAAACTAAAAAAATATTTTTTTTTCCAAAGTAACTAAAAAAAAAAAAAATTTTCCAAAGTAACTAAAAAAATATTTTTTTTTCCAAAGTAACTAAAAAAATATTTTTTTTTCCAAAGTAACTAAAAAAATATTTTTATTTCCAAAGTAACTAAAAAAATATTTTTTTTTCCAAAGTAACTAAAAAAGTAACTTTTTTTCCAAAGTAACTAAAAAAGTAACTTTTTTTCCAAAGTAACTAAAAAAGTAACTATTTTTCCCAAGTAACTAAAAAAGTAACTTTTTTTCCAAAGTAACTAAAAAAATATTTTTTTTTCCAAAGTAACTAAAAAAATATTTTTATTTCCAAAGTAACTAAAAAAATATTTTTTTTTCCAAAGTAACTAAAAAAATATTTTTTTTCCAAAGTAACTAAAAAAATATTTTTTTTTCCAAAGTAACTAAAAAAATATTTTTTTTTCCAAAGTAACTAAAAAAATATTTTTTTTTCCAAAGTAACTAAAAAAGTAAATTTTTTCCAAAGTAACTAAAAAAAAATTTTTTTTCCAAAGTAACTAAAAAAGTAAATTTTTTCCAAAGTAACTAAAAAAATATTTTTTTTTCCAAAGTAACTAAAAAAATATTTTTTTTTTCCAAAGTAACTAAAAAAATATTTTTTTTTCCAAAGAAACTAAAAAAATATTTTTTTTTCCAAAGTAACTAAAAAATATTTTTTTTTTCCAAAGAAACTAAAAAAATATTTTTTTTTCCAAAGTAACTAAAAAAATATTTTTTTTTCCAAAGTAACTAAAAAAATATTTTTTTTCCCTAAGTAACTAAAAAAATATTTTTTTTTCCAAAGTAACTAAAAAAATATTTTTTTTCCAAAGTAACTAAAAAAAAATTTTTTTTTCCAAAGTAACTAAAAAAATATTTTTTTTCCAAAGTAATTAAAAAAATATTTTTTTTTCCAAAGTAACTAAAAAAATATTTTTTTTTCCAAAGTAACTAAAAAAATATTTTTTTTTCCAAAGTAACTAAAAAAATATTTTTTTTTCCAAAGTAACTAAAAAAATATATTTTTTTCCAAAGTAACTAAAAAAATATTTTTTTTCCAAAGTAACTAAAAAAATATTTTTTTTTCCAAAGTAACTAAAAAAATATTTTTTTTTCCAAAGTAACTAAAAAAATATTTTTTTTTCCAAAGTAACTAAAAAAATATTTTTTTTCCAAAGAAACTAAAAAAATATTTTTTTTTCCAAAGTAACTAAAAAAATATTTTTTTTTCCAAAGTAACTAAAAAAGTAAATTTTTTCCAAAGTAACTAAAAATATATTTTTTTTTCCAAAGTAACTAAAAAAAAAAAAAATTTTCCAAAGAAACTAAAAAAATATTTTTTTTCCCAAAGTAACTAAAAAAATATTTTTTTTCCAAAGTAACTAAAACAAATTTTTTTTTTCCAAAGAAACTAAAAAAATATTTTTTTTTCCAAAGTAACTAAAAAAATATTTTTTTTTCCAAAGTAACTAAAAAAATATATTTTTTTCCAAAGTAACTAAAAAAATATTTTTTTTTCCAAAGTAACTAAAAAAAATTTTTTTTTTCCAAAGTAACTAAAAAAATATTTTTTTTTCCAAAGTAACTAAAAAAATATTTTTTTTTCCAAAGTAACTAAAAAAAATTTTTTTTTTTCCAAAGTAACTAAAAAAAATTTTTTTTTCCAAAGTAACTAAAAAAATTTTTTTTTTCCAAAGAAACTAAAAAAAATTTTTTTTTTCCAAAGTAACTAAAAAAAATTTTTTTTTTCCAAAGTAACTAAAAAAATATTTTTTTTTCCAAAGAAACTAAAAAAATTTTTTTTTTTCCAAAGTAACTAAAAATTTTTTTTTTTTTCCAAAGTAACTAAAAAAATATTTTTTTTTCCAAAGTAACTAAAACAGTAACTTTTTTCCAAAGTAACTAAAAAAGTAACTTTTTTTCCAAAGTAACTAAAAAAGTAACTTTTTTTCCAAAGTAACTAAAAAAGTAACTTTTTTTCCAAAGTAACTAAAAAAGTAACTATTTTTCCAAAGTAACTAAAAAAGTAACTTTTTTTCCAAAGTAACTAAAAAAATATTTTTTTTTCCAAAGTAACTAAAAAAATATTTTTTTTTCCAAAGTAACTAAAAAAATATTTTTTTTTCCAAAGTAACTAAAAAAATATTTTTTTTTCCAAAGTAACTAAAAAAATATTTTTTTTTCCAAAGTAACTAAAAAAATATTTTTTTTTCCAAAGTAACTAAAAAAATATTTTTTTTTCCAAAGTAACTAAAAAAATATTTTTTTTTCCAAAGTAACTAAAAAAATATTTTTTTTTCCAAAGTAACTAAAAAAATATTTTTTTTTCCAAAGTAACTAAAAAAATATTTTTTTTTCCAAAGTAACTAAAAAAATATTTTTTTTTCCAAAGTAACTAAAAAAATATTTTTTTTTCCAAAGAAACTAAAAAAATATTTTTTTTTCCAAAGTAACTAAAAAAATATTTTTTTTTCCAAAGTAACTAAAAAAATATTTTTTTTTCCAAAGTAACTAAAAAAATATTTTTTTTCCAAAGAAACTAAAAAAATATTTTTTTTTCCAAAGTAACTAAAAAAATATTTTTTTTTCCAAAGTAACTAAAAAAATATTTTTTTTTCCAAAGTAACTAAAAAAATATTTTTTTTTCCAAAGTAACTAAAAAAATATTTTTTTTTCCAAAGTAACTAAAAAAATATTTTTTTTTCCAAAGTAACTAAAAAAATATTTTTTTTTCCAAAGTAACTAAAAAAATATTTTTTTTTCCAAAGTAACTAAAAAAATATTTTTTTTTCCAAAGTAACTAAAAAAAAATGTTTTTTTCCAAAGTAACTAAAAAAATATTTTTTTTCCAAAGTAACTAAAAAAATATTTTTTTTTCCAAAGTAACTAAAAAAAATTTTTTTTTTCCAAAGAAACTAAAAAAATATTTTTTTTTCCAAAGTAACTAAAAAAAATTTTTTTTTTCCAAAGTAACTAAAAAAATTATTTTTTTTCCAAAGAAACTAAAAAAATATTTTTTTTTCCAAAGTAACTAAAAAAATATTTTTTTTTCCAAAGTAACTAAAAAAATTTTTTTTTTTCCAAAGTAACTAAAAAAGTAACTTTTTTCCAAAGTAACTAAAAAAGTAACTTTTTTTCCAAAGTAACTAAAAAAGTAACTTTTTTTCCAAAGTAACTAAAAAAGTAACTTTTTTTCCAAAGTAACTAAAAAAGTAACTATTTTTCCCAAGTAACTAAAAAAGTAACTTTTTTTCCAAAGTAACTAAAAAAATATTTTTTTTTCCAAAGTAACTAAAAAAATATTTTTATTTCCAAAGTAACTAAAAAAATATTTTTTTTTCCAAAGTAACTAAAAAAATATTTTTTTTTCCAAAGTAACTAAAAAAATATTTTTTTTTCCAAAGTAACTAAAAAAATATTTGTTTTTCCAAAGTAACTAAAAAAATATTTTTTTTTCCAAAGTAACTAAAAAAATATTTGTTTTTCCAAAGTAACTAAAAAAATATTTTTTTTTCCAAAGTAACTAAAAAAATATTTTTTTTTCCAAAGTAACTAAAAAAATATTTTTTTTCCAAAGTAACTAAAACAATATTTTTTTTTCCAAAGTAACTAAAAAAATATTTTTTTTTCCAAAGTAACTAAAAAAATATTTTTTTTTCCAAAGTAACTAAAAAAGTAAATTTTTTCCAAAGTAACTAAAAAAATATTTTTTTTCCAAAGTAACTAAAAAAATATTTTTTTTCCAAAGTAACTAAAAAAATATTTTTTTTTCCAAAGTAACTAAAAAAATATTTTTTTTTCCAAAGTAACTAAAAAAATATTTTTTTTTCCAAAGTAACTAAAAAAATATTTTTTTTTCCAAAGAAACTAAAAAAATATTTTTTTTTCCAAAGTAACTAAAAAATTATTTTTTTTTCCAAAGAAACTAAAAAAATAATTTTTTTTCCAAAGTAACTAAAAAAATTTTTTTTTTTCCAAAGTAACTAAAAAAATTTTTTTTTTTCCAAAGTAACTAAAAAAATATTTTTTTTTTCCAAAGTAACTAAAAAAATATTTTTTTTTCCAAAGTAACTAAAAAAATATTTTTTTTTCCAAAGTAACTAAAAAAATATTTTTTTTTCCAAAGTAACTAAAAAAATATTTTTTTTTCCAAAGTAACTAAAAAAATATTTTTTTTTCCAAAGTAACTAAAAAATATATTTTTTTTCCAAAGTAACTAAAAAAATTTTTTTTTTCCAAAGTAATTAAAAAAATTTTTTTTTTTCCAAAGTAACTAAAAAAATATTTTTTTTTCCAAAGTAACTAAAAAAATATTTTTTTTCCAAAGTAACTAAAAAAATATTTTTTTTTCCAAAGTAACTAAAAAAATATTTTTTTTTCCAAAGTAACTAAAAAAATATTTTTTTTTCCAAAGTAACTAAAAAAATATTTTTTTTTCCAAAGTAACTAAAAAAATATTTTTTTTCCAAAGTAACTAAAAAAATATTTTTTTTTCCAAAGTAACTAAAAAAATATTTTTTTTTCCAAAGTAACTAAAAAAATATTTTTTTTCCCAAAGTAACTAAAAAAATATTTTTTTTCCAAAGAAACTAAAAAAATATTTTTTTTTCCAAAGTAACTAAAAAAGTAACTTTTTTTCCAAAGTAACTAAAAAAATATTTTTTTTTCCAAAGTAACTAAAAAAGTAAATTTTTTCCAAAGTAACTAAAAAAAAATTTTTTTTTCCAAAGTAACTAAAAAAAAAATTTTTTTTCCAAAGTAACTAAAAAAATATTTTTCTTTCCAAAGTAACTAAAAAAGTAACTTTTTTCCAAAGTAACTAAAAAAGTAACTTTTTTTCCAAAGTAACTAAAAAAGTAACTTTTTTTCCAAAGTAACTAAAAAAGTAACTTTTTTTCCAAAGTAACTAAAAAAGTAACTATTTTTCCCAAGTAACTAAAAAAGTAACTTTTTTTCCAAAGTAACTAAAAAAATATATTTTTTTTCCAAAGTAACTAAAAAAATATTTTTTTTTCCAAAGTAACTAAAAAAGTAAATTTTTTCCAAAGTAACTAAAAAAATATTTTTTTTCCAAAGTAACTAAAAAAATATTTTTTTCCAAAGTAACTAAAAAAATATTTTTTTTTCCAAAGTAACTAAAAAAATATTTTTTTTTCCAAAGTAACTAAAAAAATATTTTTTTTTCCAAAGTAACTAAAAAAATATTTTTTTTTCCAAAGAAACTAAAAAAATATTTTTTTTTCCAAAGTAACTAAAAAATTATTTTTTTTTCCAAAGAAACTAAAAAAATAATTTTTTTTCCAAAGTAACTAAAAAAAATTTTTTTTTTCCAAAGTAACTAAAAAAAATTTTTTTTTTCCAAAGTAACTAAAAAAATATTTTTTTTTTCCAAAGTAACTAAAAAAATATTTTTTTTTCCAAAGTAACTAAAAAAATATTTTTTTTTCCAAAGTAACTAAAAAAAATTTTTTTTTTCCAAAGTAACTAAAAAAATATTTTTTTTTCCAAAGTAACTAAAAAAATATTTTTTTTTCCAAAGTAACTAAAAAAAATATTTTTTTTCCAAAGTAACTAAAAAAATATTTTTTTTCCAAAGTAATTAAAAAAAATTTTTTTTTTCCAAAGTAACTAAAAAAATATTTTTTTTTCCAAAGTAACTAAAAAAATATTTTTTTTCCAAAGTAACTAAAAAAATATTTTTTTTTCCAAAGTAACTAAAAAAATATATTTTTTTCCAAAGTAACTAAAAAAATATTTTTTTTTCCAAAGTAACTAAAAAAATATTTTTTTTTCCAAAGTAACTAAAAAAATATTTTTTTTCCAAAGTAACTAAAAAAATATTTTTTTTTCCAAAGTAACTAAAAAAATATTTTTTTTTCCAAAGTAACTAAAAAAATATTTTTTTTTCCAAAGTAACTAAAAAAATATTTTTTTTCCAAAGAAACTAAAAAAATATTTTTTTTTCCAAAGTAACTAAAAAAGTAACTTTTTTTCCAAAGTAACTAAAAAAATATTTTTTTTTCCAAAGTAACTAAAAAAGTAATTTTTTTTCCAAAGTAACTAAAAAAATGTTTTTATTTCCAAAGTAACAAAAAATTAAAAAAAAATTTCCAAAGTAACTAAAAAAAAATTTTTTTTCCAAAGTAACTAAAAAAATATTTTTTTTTCCAAAGTAACTAAAAAAGTAACTTTTTTCCAAAGTAACTAAAAAAGTAACTTTTTTTCCAAAGTAACTAAAAAAGTAACTTTTTTTCCAAAGTAACTAAAAAAGTAACTTTTTTTCCAAAGTAACTAAAAAAGTAACTATTTTTCCCAAGTAACTAAAAAAGTAACTTTTTTTCCAAAGTAACTAAAAAAAATTTTTTTTTTCCAAAGTAACTAAAAAAATATTTTTATTTCCAAAGTAACTAAAAAAATATTTTTTTTTCCAAAGTAACTAAAAAAATATTTTTTTTTCCAAAGTAACTAAAAAAATATTTTTTTTTTCAAAGTAACTAAAAAAATATTTTTTTTCCAAAGTAACTAAAAAAATATTTTTTTTTCCAAAGTAACTAAAAAAATATTTGTTTTTCCAAAGTAACTAAAAAAATATTTTTTTTCCAAAGTAACTAAAAAAATATTTTTTTTTCCAAAGTAACTAAAAAAATATTTTTTTTTCCAAAGTAACTAAAAAAATATTTTTTTTTCCAAAGTAACTCAAAAAATATTTTTTTTTCCAAAGTAACTAAAAAAATATTTTTTTTTCCAAAGTAACTAAAAAAATATTTTTTTTCCAAAGTAACTAAAACAATATTTTTTTTTCCAAAGTAACTAAAAAAAATATTTTTTTTTCCAAAGTAACTAAAAAAATATTTTTTTTTCCAAAGTAACTAAAAAAGTAAATTTTTTCCAAAGTAACTAAAAAAATATTTTTTTTCCAAAGTAACTAAAAAAATATTTTTTTTCCAAAGTAACTAAAAAAATATTTTTTTTTCCAAAGTAACTAAAAAAATATTTTTTTTTCCAAAGTAACTAAAAAAATATTTTTTTTTCCAAAGTAACTAAAACAATATTTTTTTATCCAAAGTAACTAAAAAAATATTTTTTTTTCCAAAGTAACTAAAAAAATATTTTTTTTTCCAAAGTAACTAAAAAAGTAAATTTTTTCCAAAGTAACTAAAAAAATATTTTTTTTCCAAAGTAACTAAAAAAATATTTTTTTTCCAAAGTAACTAAAAAAATATTTTTTTTTCCAAAGTAACTAAAAAAATATTTTTTTTTCCAAAGTAACTAAAAAAATATTTTTTTTTCCAAAGTAACTAAAAAAATATTTTTTTTTCCAAAGAAACTAAAAAAATATTTTTTTTTCCAAAGTAACTAAAAAATTATTTTTTTTTCCAAAGAAACTAAAAAAATAATTTTTTTTCCAAAGTAACTAAAAAAATTTTTTTTTTTCCAAAGTAACTAAAAAAATTTTTTTTTTTCCAAAGTAACTAAAAAAATTTTTTTTTTTTCCAAAGTAACTAAAAAAATATTTTTTTTTCCAAAGTAACTAAAAAAATATTTTTTTTTCCAAAGTAACTAAAAAAATATTTTTTTTTCCAAAGTAACTAAAAAAATATTTTTTTTTCCAAAGTAACTAAAAAAATATTTTTTTTTCCAAAGTAACTAAAAAATATATTTTTTTTCCAAAGTAACTAAAAAAATTTTTTTTTTCCAAAGTAATTAAAAAATTTTTTTTTTTTCCAAAGTAACTAAAAAAATATTTTTTTTTCCAAAGTAACTAAAAAAATATTTTTTTTCCAAAGTAACTAAAAAAATATTTTTTTTTCCAAAGTAACTAAAAAAATATTTTTTTTTCCAAAGTAACTAAAAAAATATTTTTTTTTCCAAAGTAACTAAAAAAATATTTTTTTTTCCAAAGTAACTAAAAAAATATTTTTTTTCCAAAGTAACTAAAAAAATATTTTTTTTTCCAAAGTAACTAAAAAAATATTTTTTTTTCCAAAGTAACTAAAAAAATATTTTTTTTCCCAAAGTAACTAAAAAAATATTTTTTTTCCAAAGAAACTAAAAAAATATTTTTTTTTCCAAAGTAACTAAAAAAGTAACTTTTTTTCCAAAGTAACTAAAAAAATATTTTTTTTTCCAAAGTAACTAAAAAAGTAAATTTTTTCCAAAGTAACTAAAAAAAAAATTTTTTTTCCAAAGTAACTAAAAAAAAAATTTTTTTTCCAAAGTAACTAAAAAAATATTTTTCTTTCCAAAGTAACTAAAAAAGTAACTTTTTTCCAAAGTAACTAAAAAAGTAACTTTTTTTCCAAAGTAACTAAAAAAGTAACTTTTTTTCCAAAGTAACTAAAAAAGTAACTTTTTTTCCAAAGTAACTAAAAAAGTAACTATTTTTCCCAAGTAACTAAAAAAGTAACTTTTTTTCCAAAGTAACTAAAAAAATATTTTTTTTTTCCAAAGTAACTAAAAAAATATTTTTTTTTCCAAAGTAACTAAAAAAGTAAATTTTTTCCAAAGTAACTAAAAAAATATTTTTTTTCCAAAGTAACTAAAAAAATATTTTTTTTCCAAAGTAACTAAAAAAATATTTTTTTTTCCAAAGTAACTAAAAAAATATTTTTTTTTCCAAAGTAACTAAAAAAATATTTTTTTTTCCAAAGTAACTAAAAAAATATTTTTTTTTCCAAAGAAACTAAAAAAATATTTTTTTTTCCAAAGTAACTAAAAAATTATTTTTTTTTCCAAAGAAACTAAAAAAATAATTTTTTTTCCAAAGTAACTAAAAAAAATTTTTTTTTTCCAAAGTAACTAAAAAAAATTTTTTTTTTCCAAAGTAACTAAAAAAATATTTTTTTTTTCCAAAGTAACTAAAAAAATATTTTTTTTTCCAAAGTAACTAAAAAAATATTTTTTTTTCCAAAGTAACTAAAAAAAATTTTTTTTTTCCAAAGTAACTAAAAAAATATTTTTTTTTCCAAAGTAACTAAAAAAATATTTTTTTTTCCAAAGTAACTAAAAAAAATATTTTTTTTCCAAAGTAACTAAAAAAATATTTTTTTTCCAAAGTAATTAAAAAAATTTTTTTTTTTCCAAAGTAACTAAAAAAATATTTTTTTTTCCAAAGTAACTAAAAAAATATTTTTTTTCCAAAGTAACTAAAAAAATATTTTTTTTTCCAAAGTAACTAAAAAAATATATTTTTTTCCAAAGTAACTAAAAAAATATTTTTTTTTCCAAAGTAACTAAAAAAATATTTTTTTTTCCAAAGTAACTAAAAAAATATTTTTTTTCCAAAGTAACTAAAAAAATATTTTTTTTTCCAAAGTAACTAAAAAAATATTTTTTTTTCCAAAGTAACTAAAAAAATATTTTTTTTTCCAAAGTAACTAAAAAAATATTTTTTTTCCAAAGAAACTAAAAAAATATTTTTTTTTCCAAAGTAACTAAAAAAGTAACTTTTTTTCCAAAGTAACTAAAAAAATATTTTTTTTTCCAAAGTAACTAAAAAAGTAAATTTTTTCCAAAGTAACTAAAAAAATGTTTTTATTTCCAAAGTAACAAAAAATTAAATTTTTTTTTCCAAAGTAACTAAAAAAAAAATTTTTTTTCCAAAGTAACTAAAAAAATATTTTTTTTTCCAAAGTAACTAAAAAAGTAACTTTTTTCCAAAGTAACTAAAAAAGTAACTTTTTTTCCAAAGTAACTAAAAAAGTAACTTTTTTTCCAAAGTAACTAAAAAAGTAACTTTTTTTCCAAAGTAACTAAAAAAAATTTTTTTTTTCCAAAGTAACTAAAAAAATATTTTTATTTCCAAAGTAACTAAAAAAATATTTTTTTTTCCAAAGTAACTAAAAAAATATTTTTTTTTCCAAAGTAACTAAAAAAATATTTTTTTTTTCAAAGTAACTAAAAAAATATTTTTTTTCCAAAGTAACTAAAAAAATATTTTTTTTTCCAAAGTAACTAAAAAAATATTTGTTTTTCCAAAGTAACTAAAAAAATATTTTTTTTCCAAAGTAACTAAAAAAATATTTTTTTTTCCAAAGTAACTAAAAAAATATTTTTTTTTCCAAAGTAACTAAAAAAATATTTTTTTTTCCAAAGTAACTAAAAAAATATTTTTTTTTCCAAAGTAACTAAAAAAATATTTTTTTTTCCAAAGTAACTAAAAAAATATTTTTTTTCCAAAGTAACTAAAACAATATTTTTTTTTCCAAAGTAACTAAAAAAAATATTTTTTTTTCCAAAGTAACTAAAAAAATATTTTTTTTTCCAAAGTAACTAAAAAAGTAAATTTTTTCCAAAGTAACTAAAAAAATATTTTTTTTCCAAAGTAACTAAAAAAATATTTTTTTTCCAAAGTAACTAAAAAAATATTTTTTTTTCCAAAGTAACTAAAAAAATATTTTTTTTTCCAAAGTAACTAAAAAAATTTTTTTTTTTCCAAAGTAACTAAAAAAAAATTTTTTTTCCCAAAGAAACTAAAAAAATATTTTTTTTTCCAAAGTAACTAAAAAATTTTTTTTTTTTCCAAAGTAACTAAAAAAATTTTTTTTTTTCCAAAGTAACTAAAAAAATTTTTTTTTTTCCAAAGTAACTAAAACAATATTTTTTTTTCCAAAGTAACTAAAAAAATATTTTTTTTTCCAAAGTAACTAAAAAAATATTTTTTTTTCCAAAGTAACTAAAAAATTATTTTTTTTTCCAAAGAAACTAAAAAAATATTTTTTTTTCCAAAGTAACTAAAAAAAATTTTTTTTTTCCAAAGTAACTAAAAAAATTTTTTTTTTCCAAAGTAACTAAAAAAATATTTTTTTTTCCAAAGTAACTAAAAAAATATTTTTTTTTCCAAAGTAACTAAAAAAATATTTTTTTTTCCAAAGTAACTAAAAAAATATATTTTTTTCCAAAGTAACTAAAAAAGTAACTTTTTTCCAAAGTAACTAAAAAAGTAACTATTTTTCCCAAGTAACTAAAAAAGTAACTTTTTTTCCAAAGTAACTAAAAAAATATTTTTTTTTCCAAAGTAACTAAAAAAATATTTTTTTTTCCAAAGTAACTAAAAAAATATTTTTATTTCCAAAGTAACTAAAAAAATATTTTTTTTTCCAAAGTAACTAAAAAAATATTTTTTTTTCCAAAGTAACTAAAAAAATATATTTTTTTTCAAAGTAACTAAAAAAATATTTGTTTTTCCAAAGTAACTAAAAAAATATTTTTTTTTCCAAAGTAACTAAAAAAATATTTGTTTTTCCAAAGTAACTAAAAAAATATTTTTTTTCCAAAGTAACTAAAAAAATATTTTTTTTTCCAAAGTAACTAAAAAAATATTTTTTTTTCCAAAGTAACTAAAAAAATATTTTTTTTTCCAAAGTAACTAAAAAAATATTTTTTTTTCCAAAGTAACTAAAAAAATATGTTTTTTTTCCAAAGTAACTAAAAAAATATTTTTTTTCCAAAGTAACTAAAACAATATTTTTTTTTCCAAAGTAACTAAAAAATATATTTTTTTTTCCAAAGTAACTAAAAAAATATTTTTTTTTCCAAAGTAACTAAAAAAGTAAATTTTTTCCAAAGTAACTAAAAAAATATTTTTTTTCCAAAGTAACTAAAAAAATATTTTTTTTCCAAAGTAACTAAAAAAATATTTTTTTTTCCAAAGTAACTAAAAAAATATTTTTTTTTCCAAAGTAACTAAAAAAATATTTTTTTTTCCAAAGAAACTAAAAAAATATTTTTTTTTCCAAAGTAACTAAAAAAAATTTTTTTTTCCAAAGTAACTAAAAAAATATTTTTTTTTCCAAAGTAACTAAAAAAATATTTTTTTTTCCAAAGTAACTAAAAAAATATTTTTTTTTCCAAAGTAACTAAAAAAATAATTTTTTTCCAAAGTAACTAAAACAATATTTTTTTTTCCAAAGTAACTAAAAAAAATTTTTTTTTTCCAAAGTAACTAAAAAAATATTTTTTTTTCCAAAGTAACTAAAAAAGTAAATTTTTTCCAAAGTAACTAAAAAAATATTTTTTTTCCAAAGTAACTAAAAAAATATTTTTTTTCCAAAGTAACTAAAAAAATATTTTTTTTTCCAAAGTAACTAAAAAAATATTTTTTTTTCCAAAGTAACTAAAAAATATTTTTTTTTTCCAAAGAAACTAAAAAAAAATTTTTTTTCCAAAGTAACTAAAAAAATATTTTTTTTTCCAAAGTAACTAAAAAATTATTTTTTTTTCCAAAGAAACTAAAAAAATATTTTTTTTTCCAAAGTAACTAAAAAAAATTTTTTTTTTCCAAAGTAACTAAAAAAATTTTTTTTTTCCAAAGTAACTAAAAAAATATTTTTTTTTCCAAAGTAACTAAAAAAATATTTTTTTTTCCAAAGTAACTAAAAAAATATTTTTTTTTCCAAAGTAACTAAAAAAATATATTTTTTTCCAAAGTAACTAAAAAAGTAACTTTTTTCCAAAGTAACTAAAAAAGTAACTATTTTTCCCAAGTAACTAAAAAAGTAACTTTTTTTCCAAAGTAACTAAAAAAATATTTTTTTTTCCAAAGTAACTAAAAAAATATTTTTTTTTCCAAAGTAACTAAAAAAATATTTTTATTTCCAAAGTAACTAAAAAAATATTTTTTTTTCCAAAGTAACTAAAAAAATATTTTTTTTTCCAAAGTAACTAAAAAAATATATTTTTTTTCAAAGTAACTAAAAAAATATTTGTTTTTCCAAAGTAACTAAAAAAATATTTTTTTTTCCAAAGTAACTAAAAAAATATTTGTTTTTCCAAAGTAACTAAAAAAATATTTTTTTTCCAAAGTAACTAAAAAAATATTTTTTTTTCCAAAGTAACTAAAAAAATATTTTTTTTTCCAAAGTAACTAAAAAAATATTTTTTTTTCCAAAGTAACTAAAAAAATATTTTTTTTTCCAAAGTAACTAAAAAAATATGTTTTTTTTCCAAAGTAACTAAAAAAATATTTTTTTTCCAAAGTAACTAAAACAATATTTTTTTTTCCAAAGTAACTAAAAAATATATTTTTTTTTCCAAAGTAACTAAAAAAATATTTTTTTTTCCAAAGTAACTAAAAAAGTAAATTTTTTCCAAAGTAACTAAAAAAATATTTTTTTTCCAAAGTAACTAAAAAAATATTTTTTTTCCAAAGTAACTAAAAAAATATTTTTTTTTCCAAAGTAACTAAAAAAATATTTTTTTTTCCAAAGTAACTAAAAAAATATTTTTTTTTCCAAAGAAACTAAAAAAATATTTTTTTTTCCAAAGTAACTAAAAAAAATTTTTTTTTCCAAAGTAACTAAAAAAATATTTTTTTTTCCAAAGTAACTAAAAAAATATTTTTTTTTCCAAAGTAACTAAAAAAATATTTTTTTTTCCAAAGTAACTAAAAAAATAATTTTTTTCCAAAGTAACTAAAACAATATTTTTTTTTCCAAAGTAACTAAAAAAAATTTTTTTTTTCCAAAGTAACTAAAAAAATATTTTTTTTTCCAAAGTAACTAAAAAAGTAAATTTTTTCCAAAGTAACTAAAAAAATATTTTTTTTCCAAAGTAACTAAAAAAATATTTTTTTTCCAAAGTAACTAAAAAAATATTTTTTTTTCCAAAGTAACTAAAAAAATATTTTTTTTTCCAAAGTAACTAAAAAATATTTTTTTTTTCCAAAGAAACTAAAAAAAAATTTTTTTTCCAAAGTAACTAAAAAAATATTTTTTTTCCCAAAGAAACTAAAAAAATATTTTTTTTTCCAAAGTAACTAAAAAAAAATTTTTTTTCCAAAGTAACTAAAAAAAATTTTTTTTTTCCAAAGTAACTAAAAAAATATTTTTTTTTCCAAAGTAACTAAAAAAATATTTTTTTTTCCAAAGTAACTAAAAAAATATTTTTTTTTCCAAAGTAACTAAAAAAATATTTTTTTTTCCAAAGTAACTAAAAAAATATTTTTTTTTCCAAAGTAACTAAAAAAATATTTTTTTTTCCAAAGTAACTAAAAAAAATATTTTTTTTCCAAAGTAACTAAAAAAATATTTTTTTTCCAAAGTAATTAAAAAAAAAAAAAAATTTCCAAAGTAACTAAAAAAATATTTTTTTTTCCAAAGTAACTAAAAAAATATTTTTTTTCCAAAGTAACTAAAAAAATATTTTTTTTTCCAAAGTAACTAAAAAAATATTTTTTTTTCCAAAGTAACTAAAAAAATATTTTTTTTTCCAAAGTAACTAAAAAAATATTTTTTTTCCAAAGTAACTAAAAAAATATTTTTTTTTCCAAAGTAACTAAAAAAATATTTTTTTTTCCAAAGTAACTAAAAAAATATTTTTTTTCCAAAGAAACTAAAAAAATATTTTTTTTCCAAAGTAACTAAAAAAGTAACTTTTTTTCCAAAGTAACTAAAAAAATATTTTTTTTTCCAAAGTAACTAAAAAAGTAAATTTTTTCCAAAGTAACTAAAAAAAATTTTTTTTTTCCAAAGTAACTAAAAAAAAAAAATTTTTCCCAAAGTAACTAAAAAAATATTTTTTTTTCCAAAGTAACTAAAAAAAAATTTTTTTTTCCAAAGTAACTAAAAAAATATTTTTTTTTCCAAAGTAACTAAAAAAGTAACTTTTTTCCAAAGTAACTAAAAAAGTAACTTTTTTTCCAAAGTAACTAAAAAAGTAACTTTTTTTCCAAAGTAACTAAAAAAATATTTTTTTTCCAAAGTAACTAAAAAAATATTTTTTTTTCCAAAGTAACTAAAAAAGTAACTTTTTTTCCAAAGTAACTAAAAAAATATTTTTTTTTCCAAAGTAACTAAAAAAATATATTTTTTTTCCAAAGTAACTAAAAAAATATTTTTTTTCCAAAGTAATTTAAAAAAAATTTTTTTTTCCAAAGTAACTAAAAAAATATTTTTTTTTCCAAAGTAACTAAAAAAATATTTTTTTTCCAAAGTAACTAAAAAAATATATTTTTTTCCAAAGTAACTAAAAAAATATTTTTTTTCCAAAGTAACTAAAAAAATATTTTTTTTTCCAAAGTAACTAAAAAAAATTTTTTTTTCCAAAGTAACTAAAAAAATATTTTTTTTTCCAAAGTAACTAAAAAAATATTTTTTTTTCCAAAGTAACTAAAAAAATATTTTTTTTTCCAAAGTAACTAAAAAAATATTTTTTTTCCAAAGAAACTAAAAAAATATTTTTTTTTCCAAAGTAACTAAAAAAGTAACTTTTTTTCCAAAGTAACTAAAAAAATATTTTTTTTTCCAAAGTAACTAAAAAAGTAAATTTTTTCCAAAGTAACTAAAAAAATATTTTTTTTCCAAAGTAACTAAAAAAAATTTTTTTTCCAAAGTAACTAAAAAAATATATTTTTTTCCAAAGTAACTAAAAAAATATTTTTTTTCCAAAGTAACTAAAAAAATATTTTTTTTTCCAAAGTAACTAAAAAAATATTTTTTTTCCAAAGTAACTAAAAAAATATTTTTTTTTCCAAAGTAACTAAAAAAATATTTTTTTTTCCAAAGTAACTAAAAAAATATTTTTTTTTCCAAAGTAACTAAAAAATTTTTTTTTTTCCAAAGAAACTAAAAAAATATTTTTTTTTCCAAAGTAACTAAAAAAGTAACTTTTTTTCCAAAGTAACTAAAAAAATATTTTTTTTTCCAAAGTAACTAAAAAAGTAAATTTTTTCCAAAGTAACTAAAAAAATATTTTTTTTCCAAAGTAACTAAAAAAATATTTTTTTTTCCAAAGTAACTAAAAAAATATTTTTTTTCCAAAGTAACTAAAAAAAATTTTTTTTTTCCAAAGTAACTAAAAAAATATTTTTTTTTCCAAAGTAACTAAAAAAATATTTTTTTTCCAAAGTAACTAAAAAAATATATTTTTTTCCAAAGTAACTAAAAAAATATATTTTTTTCCAAAGTAACTAAAAAAATATTTTTTTTTCCAAAGTAACTAAAAAAATATTTTTTTTTCCAAAGTAACTAAAAAAATATTTTTTTTCCAAAGTAACTAAAAAAATATTTTTTTTTCCAAAGTAACTAAAAAAATATTTTTTTTTCCAAAGTAACTAAAAAAATATTTTTTTTTCCAAAGTAACTAAAAAAATATTTTTTTTCCAAAGAAACTAAAAAAATATTTTTTTTTCCAAAGTAACTAAAAAAGTAACTTTTTTTCCAAAGTAACTAAAAAAATATTTTTTTTTCCAAAGTAACTAAAAAAGTAAATTTTTTCCAAAGTAACTAAAAAAATGTTTTTATTTCCAAAGTAACAAAAAATTAAATTTTTTTTTCCAAAGTAACTAAAAAAAAAATTTTTTTTCCAAAGTAACTAAAAAAATATTTTTTTTTCCAAAGTAACTAAAAAAGTAACTTTTTTCCAAAGTAACTAAAAAAGTAACTTTTTTTCCAAAGTAACTAAAAAAGTAACTTTTTTTCCAAAGTAACTAAAAAAGTAACTTTTTTTCCAAAGTAACTAAAAAAGTAACTATTTTTCCCAAGTAACTAAAAAAGTAACTTTTTTTCCAAAGTAACTAAAAAAAAATTTTTTTTCCAAAGTAACTAAAAAAATATTTTTATTTCCAAAGTAACTAAAAAAATATTTTTTTTTCCAAAGTAACTAAAAAAATATTTTTTTTTCCAAAGTAACTAAAAAAATATTTTTTTTTTCAAAGTAACTAAAAAAATATTTTTTTTCCAAAGTAACTAAAAAAATATTTTTTTTTCCAAAGTAACTAAAAAAATATTTGTTTTTCCAAAGTAACTAAAAAAATATTTTTTTTCCAAAGTAACTAAAAAAATATTTTTTTTTCCAAAGTAACTAAAAAAATATTTTTTTTTCCAAAGTAACTAAAAAAATATTTTTTTTTCCAAAGTAACTAAAAAAAATATTTTTTTTTTCCAAAGTAACTAAAAAAATATTTTTTTTTCCAAAGTAACTAAAAAAATATTTTTTTCCAAAGTAACTAAAACAATATTTTTTTTTCCAAAGTAACTAAAAAAAATATTTTTTTTTCCAAAGTAACTAAAAAAATATTTTTTTTTCCAAAGTAACTAAAAAAGTAAATTTTTTCCAAAGTAACTAAAAAAATATTTTTTTTCCAAAGTAACTAAAAAAATATTTTTTTTCCAAAGTAACTAAAAAAATATTTTTTTTTCCAAAGTAACTAAAAAAATATTTTTTTTTCCAAAGTAACTAAAAAAATATTTTTTTTCCAAAGTAACTAAAAAAAAAATTTTTTTTCCCAAAGAAACTAAAAAAATATTTTTTTTTCCAAAGTAACTAAAAAATTTTTTTTTTTCCAAAGTAACTAAAAAAATATTTTTTTTTCCAAGTAACTAAAAAAATATTTTTTTTTCCAAAGTAACTAAAACAATATTTTTTTTTTCCAAAGTAACTAAAAAAATATTTTTTTTTCCAAAGTAACTAAAAAAATATTTTTTTTTCCAAAGTAACTAAAAAATTATTTTTTTTTCCAAAGAAACTAAAAAAATATTTTTTTTTCCAAAGTAACTAAAAAAAATTTTTTTTTTCCAAAGTAACTAAAAAAATTTTTTTTTTCCAAAGTAACTAAAAAAATTTTTTTTTTCCAAAGTAACTAAAAAAATATTTTTTTTTCCAAAGTAACTAAAAAAATATTTTTTTTTCCAAAGTAACTAAAAAAATATATTTTTTTCCAAAGTAACTAAAAAAGTAACTTTTTTCCAAAGTAACTAAAAAAGTAACTATTTTTCCCAAGTAACTAAAAAAGTAACTTTTTTTCCAAAGTAACTAAAAAAATATTTTTTTTTCCAAAGTAACTAAAAAAATATTTTTTTTTCCAAAGTAACTAAAAAAATATTTTTATTTCCAAAGTAACTAAAAAAATATTTTTTTTTCCAAAGTAACTAAAAAAATATTTTTTTTTCCAAGTAACTAAAAAAATATATTTTTTTTCAAAGTAACTAAAAAAATATTTGTTTTTCCAAAGTAACTAAAAAAATATTTTTTTTTCCAAAGTAACTAAAAAAATATTTGTTTTTCCAAAGTAACTAAAAAAATATTTTTTTTCCAAAGTAACTAAAAAAATATTTTTTTTTCCAAAGTAACTAAAAAAATATTTTTTTTCCAAAGTAACTAAAAAATATTTTTTTTTTCCAAAGTAACTAAAAAAATATTTTTTTTTCCAAAGTAACTAAAAAAATATGTTTTTTTTCCAAAGTAACTAAAAAAATATTTTTTTTCCAAAGTAACTAAAACAATATTTTTTTTTCCAAAGTAACTAAAAAAAATATTTTTTTTTCCAAAGTAACTAAAAAAATATTTTTTTTTCCAAAGTAACTAAAAAAGTAAATTTTTTCCAAAGTAACTAAAAAAATATTTTTTTTCCAAAGTAACTAAAAAAATATTTTTTTTCCAAAGTAACTAAAAAAATATTTTTTTTTCCAAAGTAACTAAAAAAATATTTTTTTTTCGTAACTAAAAAAATATTTTTTTTTCCAAAGAAACTAAAAAAATATTTTTTTTTCCAAAGTAACTAAAAAAAATTTTTTTTCCAAAGTAACTAAAAAAATATTTTTTTTTCCAAAGTAACTAAAAAAATATTTTTTTTTCCAAAGTAACTAAAAAAATATTTTTTTTTCCAAAGTAACTAAAAAAATAATTTTTTCCAAAGTAACTAAAACAATATTTTTTTTTCCAAAGTAACTAAAAAAAATTTTTTTTTTCCAAAGTAACTAAAAAAATATTTTTTTTCCAAAGTAACTAAAAAAGTAAATTTTTTCCAAAGTAACTAAAAAAATATTTTTTTTCCAAAGTAACTAAAAAAATAT